>NW_008823965.1:1743879-1749575 GCF_000699105.1 Pygoscelis adeliae
GCGGGAGCTGTGCCGCCGGCAGCGGCGCGGGAGGGATTTCCCGTCGGAGGAGTCCCCGTACCCCACTGTTAATTCACAGACATTTTGTTTTCATTATTTAAAAGTGCTGTTAAACTCCAAACCAGCTGTAGGAATGACAAGTTCAAATCAGAAGGTCAGTGCTGCTAAATGGGATTTAATTGCACGGGGGTTGAGGTACAAACTGATGAATCTGAATAATAAAACTTTGTGGGGAGCGACATATGGCGCAGTTTAAAGTAAATTTTTATTGATCATCCCACAACTGATGTGTTAATGGGATGGCAGTCTTTGCTTTGGGTTTGATATTGATGTGGAGTTTTAATAATGTCACACAGGAATATTGTGGAGCGGTTTATAATTTAAAAAAAAAAAGTGTTTTCTATTAACTGCCTTTTTCTTCTTAACGCAGAGAGGAATACATTATATCGCTACTGCATGTCCTCCAGATCTAGGTTACATGTAATTGCTCGGTAATTGGTAGAACCATGTAAAAGCCATGGTATTTGCCAGTAAACCCTCCTAAGTTACCATGAAATTGAAGTGTGATATTTATTCTCTACAAAACTTGCTGCCCAAATATCGTGTACGATCAGGTTTGGTCACCGCAGAGACGTTCCTGCAGTGGCTGTGCCGTGCGTAACGCCTGCGCGGCTCGGATTTTGCACCGGTATCATCCTAACGGCTGGGGGGGGTTCTGACTGGGAGGTTAAGGGGTTATTTTGCTTCAAGGGAAGATGCTTTAACCTCCCTTGGGCTTCAGTTTCAGCATTATTACAGTTATTTCGAGGCCCAGCTCAAAATGACGGAGGTCTGGAGGTAGCTGAAGAAGTTCTCGTCGTGTTTTCAATGGGACTGGGAATAGTAATTACGCTCGCGGTGGTTTTTGAAGCCTCTGGAGCTAAAGGTCGGTACGCTGGGGGTACATCCTCGGGTCGCCTGCGCTTTAGCCTCTTGTTAAGTAGGATGTCCAAAACCGTTCCCATCTCGGCAATTTCCACGATTTAACCACGACTCTGGTTTAGACACCTCCAGCCCCACAGGCGTCCGTGGGCTCACGTGCGAGGAGCCCCCGCTCGTGGCTTTTTCCTTCCGATGGAGGTTTTTTGCCTCCTCCGTGTGAAATGGCTGGGTGGATTCAGTGATCCCTCCCTATCGCCTGCCGCGTGGCTTTAAATATGAGCAGAAGTAATTGCCTTGCTTATGATCAATAGTTTTATATGCTTTAAAAATGTAACAATACGCCGTGAATTGATGCAAAGTTAAACCTGCCAATTTTTTTTTCGCTGGCCTGTTTTAGAAGCTGCGAACTCAGCAGCGTTTCCCCTGCGCTTGGGAAGCGGTAGCTCAGCTGTTTGCTCTGAAGATCTGACCATCGCATCCTGCGCGTCCCACGGATCTGGCCCCGACTCCGCCGGGTCCCCTTTCACATCCGCTGGCACGGGCGGAAGCTGTAGTGCCCGCAGTTGGGTATAAATGCCCTTTCTTAACACTTTTCAAGCTGCCTTTGAAAGGTTTGTACAGCAGATAAAAAGACTGCCCGACGCTGCGGGTTCAGGGTCCCGGCGAGGTGTTACTGAAGTGTCCGAGCACCGAACTGCCCGCGGGGAAGCCGGCGGAGGGGGCGCGCTCAGCCCCGTGGAGCAGCTCGGGGCGACCAGCGCTGCCAAGGGCTCAGAGGGCCTCAGGTCGAAGCCTCCATGCCTATATAAATCATTAGCGCTAGTCCAGTGTTTAATTAATTATGGGAGCAATCACTGCCTGCTTCTTCTGCAGAAGGCAATGAATAGCAAAACGATGCTTTCCCTCCTCTCCTCTTCCCATCGCCCAAAACCGCAATCGTTTTTCCCATTTGGAAAGCTGTTGCTGCAGATGTGCCTTTTCCTTCGTACTTTCGAGCCTCCCCAGGGTCGGGGTGCGGTACGCTGACACCCCTGTTTGTTTGCAGACTTGCCTGGGCACGCCGGCGCAGCCCCAGCCCCGCAGCAACCCCTCGCTGCCACCTCACCTGCAGGTGCCGGTGCCTCGGGAAACGTCCCCTTTTCCTGCGTGGGTACCGGCGTGGGGCTGGGGTGGGTGGGAGGGAGAAAGGAGGGGGCAACTGGAGGTGGGGATGGGAGCGAGGGGGTCCCGGGGTGAGAACAAGTAGCGGATGGTGGAGCGATGCTGCAGGCGATGCAGGATGGAGGTTGTCCCACCGGTGCCGCGGCCAAGTGTCCCTGTGCATGCTTATATCAAGGTATGGGATAGTATCATACATTAAATATACGTGACACAGAGTCACAGGAAAGGAGAGTCACCCCTTTTCCATTTGGGATCGTTCCTGGCACATGAGCTCCATCCCATGAGCGGCATCTGGGGAGAATCGGGTGGTTTTGCAGCCCCAGACTGAGCTGCTTGCGCGGCCCCATCCCTGTGCACTGAGGATGGAGCGAGTCGGTGCCAAAAAACAGCCTCGAGCCGAGCCCAGGTGAGCCCCCCGCTCCCCAGCGGCGCCGCGGGTGAATCGGCAAGCGGGAGAGTAGTTAAAAGCGAGGGGGATGCAAGAGCGATGCGCGAGGGTTCGCGTTACCCGGCAGAATAAATGAGGTGGTGGTGTCTGGCGGCGCCTTCGCAGCTTTGCCAACCCTCATTAGCACCTTTCAGCAAAGCGGAGCTTATTCAAACTATATCACAAGTCTTTTGCTGGAGATTGCATCTGTGCCTAATATGCATTTTTATATAAACAAGGGTACTAAATGGCCTTTCAGTTCCCTCTGTAATGTCTTTTTTAATGGAAGGTCCTGAATTAAGAACATATATATATGACTCTAAGAATTTTCTAAGTGATATTGAAAACCTATTGTAAAGTAGGATTTCTTCTTGCAAAATTATTTTAATGAGGTTCCAGTATATTTTCTGGCTATATTTTACTTATTTAATCCTCCAGAGGGGCTTTTCAGAGGCAGCATCTCATTTTCAATGCAACTATTCTTAACATTAGGGAAAACTACCTTTCTGAAATGCATGAAGGGGAAAAAAAAAAAAAAAAGGAACCAGAGGAAGATGTACGAGATAAGAATAAACTTGAAAAGCTTTGAGGTGGTTTATGGCTTCTCTTGAAAGAATAACAGTTCATGTATTTTTGTTATGGTGTGGTTTAATGATGCTTGCAGAAAAAAGATAAGGTAGAAATGGAAATATAAAATTAAACCAGCAAAGTGAATGTGATTATTTTAGTTACTAGTATTACCTGGGGAAAACGCTCTCGGGGTTTTTTATCTAGACTAAATATTTGCTTTTCTAAAAGGGAAGGCCCTCTGCATCTCCCGGCATGAGGGTGGGAAGAGAAATTTTCCCGTGGTCCAGCAACCACGGGAGGACGGTGGTGTCTCTGCCGGAGCCCCGGCCGCCGGTGGCCCCTGCGGCTGGTTCATCGCAGCCTGACGTGCGTCGTCCCGACTGGCTCTGAGCCTGCTCCGCTGGCCCTGGGGAGGAGAGCTGGCTTCGGACCGGATGCTTTTCTGTTGTTTTTAAGGAAATTGGGACTGTTTTTAAGGAATCTGGCCATTGCTGCTGTATTTGCTGCCCCTTCGGATGCCCCCCTGCTTCCAGGGACGCCCGTCAGCATCTCCAGCCGAGGACCTGACAGCGCCTGTGCCTCGTCCCAGGGGTGCGCTTTGCATGGGGCTGTTTTTTGCCAGGGTTGTGCCGGGTGCTACAACGGGGAGATGACCCTGAGAGGGGCTTTGCAGCCTCACCGCAGCGTCTGTGCCGCTGTGTCACCGCAGGCACCCCGAGCGGGTGGAGAGTGTGAGGGGGAGGCACGGTGGGACCCAGTTCCCAGCGACGGTGCGTGATCGGGGCTTTGTGTCTGTTCTGGAGGAACTTCCTCCCCCAGGATCAGGGCACGGCTGATCCCCAGGGCGGTATGGTCTTGTCCCCTCCTGTCTCATCCCACCCCATCCCATCCGGCCCATCCCATGCCATCCCACGCCATCCCATCCCTCCCGTCTCACTTCACCCCACCCATCCCCATCTCCATCCCCATCCCCAGCTGTGGGCGCAGACCTGAGACCCTCCGCAGCAATGTGCTCAAAGGCCATAACACCGCCCCGATCCAAGAGCTCTTGCCTTCCCTGGGCAGCTCTGCAGGTTTTCAGGCCGAGCCGAGCCGGCGCGGGATCATGCTGGCTGGGCAGTTTGATGGGGGCTCGACGGGATCGGCCAAATCTCAAGTCAACTCAGGCGCAACGGGCACGACCCCGGCTGAGCACAGCCGCACGGCCTCCAAGCATCCCAGTCCAGCCACCGTCGGGTGAGCCCAGCCGCCGGGTCAGGAGAGGTAAACTCGCCGATGAATTAAGCCTGACATGTGGCCTTGAGCCTCACTGGGTAGTTAATTTTTCAATTTCTTTCATGGATCTGGAATAGCAAAGAGTTTGTTTATAATTAAAGTACTTGAAGATTTATACTTTAATTCAAATAGCTGAAAAGAAGCAGTTTCTGTGTAGGTTTCTTCACTATCAGAATCTAAAACAGATTATTATGTAAATTTTTTCGATCCTAAATTCATTATAATATTCAATTTCAGGAAATGCTCTTGACCATCTGCTGCTGCTCTAAGAAATGAGTCTTGGAGATTGTTTACTACCAGAAATATTGTAGGTATTTAGGGTAGATCACAGTGGAGTGTAAGGGCAATGTACTGATTTCTGAGTCTGGTTATATAAACCCGTAGCGCTGATGCCATGAGCCGAGCGAGTCGGAAAATGCGTCCGCAACAGTGGCGGCTTGCGCTCTGCCAGCGTCCCGGCTCGTCCCGGCTCGCGGCGCCGGTGCCACCCCCCCTTCCCCATCCGCAGTGGTGCCCCGTCTATGAGCGGAGGGTACCGGTCCTTCTCTGTCTCGTAGGGAGGCAGTATGGATTAATTCCTGGTCTTAATAAAAGCGGTTTGAGATTCCTGGGATGAAAAGTACCGTGAAAGTATCGTTTGCTGTTTATTGTAACCTCCAAACTTGCCAAGAGAAGCCACGTGCTGATCCCCAGCGAGCTTTCGCTCTTGATTAGAGCAAGAGGGGCTGAAAAGAGGGGGGCGAAGCCCTTGTCACCCGCACGTGCGCAGGGCTGGGAGCCCGGCAGCACCACTGAGCCGTGCTGAACTTGAATCTATTTTTTCCCAGTGTATTTTACTACCAAAGCTTGTATGTCATTAGCAGTGTCAGGTGCAACAGATGAAGCCCAAGAGCGGTGATACGGACGTGCTGCAGGACGGGCTCCCGTCCCGAGGCGCTGCTCCTCCCCGGCTCCCAGCACTTGCTTTTGCTGCCATTATTCAGCCTCTGCAAGACACTAAAAGACGTTGCTGCCCCCCCGCTTGCTCCTACACGTTTGGGTTTGGCTTCGTATGGAGGGGGGGAATGTATTAAATGTGGTTTCTTTTTCTTGCACCGCAGCCTTGCTCAACAAGTGCAGCACCCACGGGGCCGGTGGCTGCTGCCTATCGATCAGGGCTGGGGCTGGGGCCCTGCCTGCCCTTCCCGGCGACTGCGCCGAGTATTGACGGATCGAAGCGGTGAGCGGGGCCGAGGCTGGGAAGCAACGGCTGCTGGCAGGGAGCGGGAGGGGGCCGCGGCGGGGGCGACCCCAGGGCTCGTGCTCCCGCTGGACCGCCAGCCGAGCATCCCCCAAGCATCCT
>NW_008823965.1:1749757-1750405 GCF_000699105.1 Pygoscelis adeliae
GAGAATATTTGTTAATATTGAATTATGTACAGTATTTGGAAAGATGAACCGTTAATGTAGTGGAATAGACTTCAGAAAGGCACTCGTGTCCAGCTGGACGCACCGTGTAGGAGTGCCTGCATGCAGGGGGAGGCCTACGAGCGGTAGCAGTAAGCGTGTTGTATAGCTCTAGCAGTTTCTATCGGAGCGCGTGCAAAGGGCTTGCAGCCTGCCAGCGTAGTAACTTCAGAGCATTTCCTGAAGTTGGTTTTTTTTTAACAAAACCCGTTTTCATAAAAAGGGGGTCTGTACTATCACAGCGTGTAGGAAGATGGGTAATATTAGTGTGGGTCTACAGGGCAGGGACTGTTCAGCAGCTCTTGGATAAATACCAGAGCGTAGAGTATGACGAAGAGTTTTTCTTGTTCCTGCTGTTCTTCATTTATGTACAAACTATGAAACCAGCATTTTCTTATCTGGAGCCCTTCTCAGGCTTCACTATTCAAACCCCGGCCATCACTAATCGCCTTACTTCCCCTCCTTCAGGGAAATTTTAACTCTTGTCCTCTGCCGCTGAGTAGATCTTTAAGCTGGTAATAATGTGAGACATGGGGAAATTAATGGCCTTGTCCTGCCCCTTCCCTGGCTGAAAGCTGCTAAAGAATTAAA
>NW_008823965.1:1750740-1751312 GCF_000699105.1 Pygoscelis adeliae
GGCGTTCCTCCGCTGGCTGGGGATGCTGCGGTGGCACCATGCGGGTGCTGCGCCGGGGTGCAGGTCTGGGGGGGGATAGGGGGACTGGGGCCGTGGTGGCCTTTGTCTGCCTGTGCCAAACAGATGTGAACAAACCCGAGTTCGATTTCCAAGACCGCCTGGGGAATATTGCTAACTAATTATAGAAAACAGAAGATGCGCTCCCCTCCTCTCGCATTTTTTGATAAACATTGTCTCCTCTCAACAGCTGAGTATTTAATTAGTGTTGATTGTTGTTCGCGTGTTCAATAACCACTCATCAGGAGGGGGGTGTCCACTGGGGCAGCGTGGCCTGGAGCACAGAGGAGCGGAGGGTGTTCATAATTAAGGATGCAATTTATTTGAGTAAGTCATGTGTACAGCACCCTGTGTTTTAGGTTAATTTTCAAGGTTAAAGGGTAAAAAAAAAAAATAACCCACAGCTTCGGAGGATGAGGAGCGGCGGTTGGCAACTCAACACTGAAAGCCGTGCAGGGGGTGTATATATATTTATATATATGTGTGTGTACACACACATGCATCCGCCCACACAC
>NW_008823965.1:1751422-1752120 GCF_000699105.1 Pygoscelis adeliae
CCAAGTTGTGGCTGGCAAATGCTGCCGCGTGGAGTTGGACTCTCCAGCTGTGGAAAGGTTCCTTAGGAAGCAGGTTTAATAAAAAAGAAAAAAGCGGCTTTTTCTCGGTGCTGCTGGGTGTGGGGAGGGCTGAGGTTCACCGTCAGTCCGGGTTTATCAAACCATGCCACGGCGTGTGGGAGGCATGTTCTTCAGCCTCGTGTTTGCCCGTATTTACCTAAGGAATAGCGATGTGCACCGGCATCCCCGCATGCAGCCAGCGCCACGGCAGGCAGGGGTTTGGCTTTGCTTTCCAAGCACCATATGGCTCGCTCCCGTTTAGAGGAGGAGAACTAAAACCTCAAACAGAAATACCTGTGGTTTTAAAGACGTGTATCGATGCTGTCTGGCTATGCGGGATGAATTGGCACAAGTAGGCTCTTTCGTCTTTTCCCGGTGACCACGCACCCCTGTTGGGCTTGCACCGCTGTCCAGCGCAGGACAGTGAAGGTTTGGGGGGGTATAGGGGCGTCCCTGCCAGCAGGGACACGGGGGTCCCTTCACATGTATTTTGGGACATCTCTATCGTTTCTTGTGCCCCTCCGTACAGGGCGGGACTCGTCTGGGTCCCCCACGGTGCCGGGAGGGCTTTAGCCCCAGGGGGCTGAGCGGGGCCGGGGCGGCGGGGCAGGCATTCGGCACAGCCCTGTTCCCTGCCC
>NW_008823965.1:1752131-1753308 GCF_000699105.1 Pygoscelis adeliae
CAGGAGGTTTTGCGGGTCGGGGCAGGAGGAGCAGCAGCTAAAATAGTAAATAAGCAAATGCCCGTCTCCTCCCTGCATGGTTTCCCCTTTGTTTATTTATATGTTTATTTTGCCGTGCCTCCTGACAGCGGTGATGGAGCTGTCATGCTTTGGTGGCCACCGGCTCGTGATCCGGCACCTGTTCTCCACACTTTAATCTCTCCGCTCTGCTCATATAGAGAGTCTATACATAACCCCCAGCCAAACAAAACGTGAAGAAAAATCAAATCTAATTACATGCCATTGATTTCTTTCCAAATTTGCTTCTAATACACTTTTTGACTACTCCCTGATTTTTTTTTTTTTAATTTTTTTTCCCACTTTTCCTTTCTCCTCTCCTTCCCCGTCTGCTCACGAGGCAGCAGCCTCCTCCCGGTGAAGCGAGCGGCTGCAGTCCCTGCACTGGACATGCCGAGCCCCGGAGCAGTTAGGAAATGCATAGCCCGGAGTGGTTTTTTGCTCCTAATAGGCGATAGGGATGATCTGTGCGCTGAGCCTCTTCCTAAGGGACAGGTAGGACCGTACAGCTTCCTTCGTTGCTTTTCCCCTTCCCTTCCTCTTCTTTTTTGTAAGCCTGACCTTCGTTTTCAGAGCCAGCATCGCTGTGGGCAGGGCTGTGGGCAGAGCTGCTGGCCACCAGCATCTCCTCCAGCTCATCAGGTGCTCAGGAGGTGGCAGCGGGTGCCCTACGGGCCAAATCCAGCTGCGCTGGCAGGCACGAGGGGGCTGGGGTGGGCGGCGGGTGGGTTGTGCTGGTCCCAGCCTCTGCCACCCATCAGTGTGAGCGGAGGGTTGGCTGTGGAGCAGCTCCCGTGTGCCTGTGCCCGGCGGACGGCCGTGTCCCGGTATGCCAGCATCACTCGGGGGGAGCCCGGCAAGCACGAGACCCTGCAGGATGTGGGGGCTGGCACGTCGGCAGCGCAGGGCAGACCCCGATCCTGGCTCATCCCATCGCGCCCTTGCCCCGGAGCTCTGTTTGCAGCGTTGGTGCATCGGGCCATTGCTTTGGTTTCATTCCCTTGCAATGGTGGCTCAGCACAGGTCTGACCCCGACCGGGCTGGGGGCTCGGCACGGGGACACGGCAGGGCCCGGCTGGGGCCGGGGAACGTTGGTTATGGCAGGAGAGAGGCTCCACGC
>NW_008823965.1:1753406-1756600 GCF_000699105.1 Pygoscelis adeliae
GGCCTGATGCACCGGGTTAGCAGCCAGACGCAGGGTGCAGGTGGGCGATGTGGCTGGACATCCCCAGCCCTGGTGACAACTTCGCTGGGTGGCAGGGGAGGCTGGAGGTACAGAGTTCTGCCGGTGAGCTCTGGGCAGCAGCTGAAGGGTTAAAGGCGGCGGGATGCAGAGGCTCAGGTCACTGGGCCGGAGCTTTCTCTTGTACATCAATATATTGAATATCCTCTAATCTGGATCCGCGGGAACCGGGTGCGACCCGTGTAGAGCAGCAGACGTGCCTTGTCCTAAGGGTGATGCAGGACGGGAGGGCTGAGCGGGGCTGCCCGTCCCCACGCTGCCCGGGGCGGGTTTGGCAGCAGGATGGAGGGAGGTGAAACAGTCTCCTCACCTTCATCATTTCCCTGGGTGTAATCTGACCCCCCGTTTTTCAAATCAGACTCCTAAAAATGTTATCAGCTATGAAAATTAAGAAAAAAAAAAAAAATCCGAAAGAGAGAAAACCCCAAGGATTGCCCTATCCCTTCCTTCTGGGGGGTCTGGGCAGGGAAGAGACCCCAAGGCCACATCCCGACCATGGCCACCAGTGCCACCTATGCATGGCACCAGTGTCACCAGGGCCAGGGGGATGCAAACCCGCATCTGCGGCGCCCCTGGAAATAACCCACTTCCAAGAGAGTGGCCAGATTTATAGCATTAGGAGATGTATTTAGGCTGAAGACAGTTCAGTTGTGTTAATTATGAAAATCTAAAGATAATCTATATTTAATGTCAAATTTTTCTCAAATTTACTAAAGAATGAGGAGAATATATGCACATGATGACATTTAAATGAAGAACAAGGTGCAATTAAACTCCAAAATGTACAGTAGACTAATTGGGAGAGGATGACAAATATAGTTATCATCAGCAACTAATTAGGGACCTGCTTTAGCTTTCCCTGCTTGATTAATCTTGACTAGGTGTTAATAAGTTACGCGGGCCCGGCCGTAAGTTGTGAACAGGCTGTTTGTTGCTCCGTCTGGCGTGGCAGGAGGTGGTTTATGTTTGCAACCTCGAGGGAGGATGCTTTGTGCTGAAAAGGGATGTTCGTGTTACGGGGGGTTTGTTTTATCGGGGGCGGGGGGGAGGGCGGATCGCGCTGCTGGGTGCTGCGGTGGGTGCTGGGTGAGGCCACATTTCGGTGATGGAAATGTCCCCACCGTGGTCACTGGGCCGGGCACGGTCCCCCGGCGAGCTGAGGCTCGGCGCACCGAGGGAGGAGGACCAGCACCCACACCCGGCCCCGCAGGGCCGGGAGCGGTGGCTCAGCTTTGTTGACACATCCCTTGTCTCCCAGATTTACACTCTTATCTTTTTGCATTGAAAGGTAAGAATAATAGTAAAATGTTAATGCCGTACTCTACATATAATACTGTACATAAACGGATGACATGACATGGGAGACAGATAAATCACCGCTGTGTTCAGACAATAATCTGCGGGAGACAGAATAACACATGAGTTCTCCGAGTGTAGGAATGTGCTTGGGAAAATGGGGTTTTACAGCCCAAATCCTCTCTGATTTTTACTAGTACGTTTATTAGAGTTCGATTTTATGAAATTAGATATATTTTTAAATATGCTGTTCCCTGCTCGTAACGGACACTCAGCGCTATAAGAGCCTGGAAATGCTCGCAGGTAAATGACTCGCTGCGACTTCGTGCCCATTAAGACGCCAAATGCGTTAGCTAGAGCTGCGCTAAAATGGGGAGGAAAGTGTGTTTCTGCCTTGAAAACATGTGGGGTGCACGTCCCTGGCACGGCTTTCCTTGTGGGTTTGCAGTTTGTCAGAGTTCCCTGGGGAAGCTGCAGCCCCCGTAAAGCCCTGGCTCCCCTGCCGGAAGGCGGTGGGGAAGATTCCCACGGCCGCAGCCGTGTGGGGCCAGGATGGATGTGGTGCTACGACCGTCCTACAACCATCTCGGGCCGTAGCTGCGCTAGAAAATATGAAAAGCAATATCGTGTGCTGGTCCTGCTTGTTGAATGCAATTCCCACGTGAGGAATATTTGGTGGGCGCCGTGCCACGAGCCCCCGGCACCGAGCGGCTGGGGGGGGACAGCGCTGCCACTCTTTAAACATGGCACTTCTGCAAAAACCACCTCGAAAGGCCCGGGGAGTTTCTCCAGTGCGGTCCCCAGCAGGGTGCGGCGAGGAGATGCCGCTGACAGATCGAAGGCTGTTTTTTCTTGAGAAACAATCCCGAGCGGTGGTGGGAGAGCAAAGCCATTACCGCGGAGGATGAACTTGGCTCAGTCGCCATGGAAACGCTGGCCGGGACCCGGCACTGTTCGCGTGTGCACGAGTCCCGTTGACCTCACTTAGAATTATTACCTTTAGCCAAATAAAATAATTTGTGTTAATAAAGAGACCATTTTCTCTCGGCTTCCAAGCGAGCCTTCCCCAGAAGGCAGAGTGACTCCTTAATTACACTTTTACTGCAAGGTGATTAATGTTCAATATGTGATACTCCGTTTAAATAAGTCGCTTATTAACACCTTTAATATGTTTTAATTTTTTTTTTCCCCTTCCCCCCCCCCCTTCCCAAAACCTGGGCAGGCCGGGCTGGCGGCGGGAGGGGCTGCGCAGCGCTAGGTGGAGCTCTGATATTAGGCATGGGCGCGCGTGGGCACCCACGGGCAAGCCCTGGGGCCCTGCACTCTCCCAGAAGGACAAAATGATGGAAGCGGGAGGGAAAACCCCAAGCATCGAGGTCCAGCAGCCTCAAAAGTCAACCAGGGAGCGCATGGGGAAACCCGCTTTGCTTTTTCCTCCTGCAAGGCGGTTGTGGGGTGGTGTGTAATGAGTGGGTGAGGGCTCAGTGTGCCCTTGGTGAAGGGCTGCAGTAGCCGTGGGATGCTGGGTGAGAGCTGCCGGGGCCGGGCTGGTCCCCCCGGGGCGCAGGACGCAGCCGCGCTGGGTTTGGAAACTCCCATCACGGTCCAGCTCTGCCCATCGCCTTGTGGCCCCTGGAGATGGCACGTTGCTCCCATGAGAGACACAGATGGAACAGGGCTGTCCTGAGAAACGTGCCGGGGCACGGCAGAGTGCTGAGCAAATGGGGGGAAAAAAACCCTTTCTTGGTCATTCCTCCATTAGTTATGGAGGGTCTGTTTTGGGGATGGGTGACAGACGCTGCTGCTGCTGCTGCTGCTGC
>NW_008823965.1:1756978-1758717 GCF_000699105.1 Pygoscelis adeliae
CAGACGGGGCCCTCCCTGCGCCCGGCGCCAGGCAAAGCGCTGCTCTGAGCCTGGGAACCCTCCTGTATGTAACGCGTGTTGCAGCTGAGGCCATCGGAAACGCTGCAGCCGTGTTCAGCGTAATAGCGTTATTTAGCTGGCCTGGAGAGGTAGAACAGGAACCCTAATTATAGTAATTTGTTATGCCTCTTGAAGCGATATATATATGAAAAATATATGTATGTATATACATTAGCTGGGCTTTCAGGAATACAGGGGACTCTCCTCTTTCTTTCTTAAACCAGCTGGTTTGAAAATGCGCAGCTTCTGGTTTCCTAAAGGAAACACCTGAGCCGGGAACGGTCCCCGGAAAGGGGGGCCAGGATCATTGTATCTCCAGCTCAGGCCATTTGCTCCTCTCTGCTCAGCTCTCAAGAGAGAAGAGAGAAATTTTGAGGCACCCCCTCCCCTTCTGCATGCCGTTTTAAGGATCTTCTTTTTAGCTCCTGCTCATTGTTTGGTTGGGTGCTTGGCCGGTGTTTAAAAAAAGAAAGAATTTTCTGTTACTGTCTGAAATGGATTGTTTCTCCTGATTGCAGCTGAATTTCTAAAGTTAAAAAGTAATTCTATTTTATATCAGATTTCTTTTTTTTAGAACTATTTTTATTTGTGCGGCAACAGATGTGTATAAACACGCTATTAGTTATCATATAAAAGAATGTGTTAAGGGTAGGAGTATATTCCAGATTGTTTTACCTTAACACGTGTGATTTTACAACGTGCGCTTTAAACGAATCTCAACATAATTTGCAAAACCTCTGCTTTCCCACGGCCAAGTGTCACGCGAGATAATTTCCTTGCAACGCGGCTGGGTGAAGCGTGAAGACCGCTCTGGACAGGAGCACGTCCCAGGCCCCGCACTCCAGGGTGCCCACAGCCGCCCCGCAGCCTCGTCCCTGCTGCAAACCAGCACGTCCGTTTTAATTCCCCAAACGGGAACTCACTTAAGTAAACAAACATCTGGCATCGTCGTAGAGTTTGGAAATAACGTTGGTGGTTTCTCCCTTTGCAGCCCCGTGTGCAGACAGAGAAGGTGGCAGGACATGCCGGCAGACAGGAACGCCACGGGGGAGCGGGGCTGGTCAGCCAAAACGTCCCCTGCGCTGGAGGGGGAGGGCGAGGCGGTTTGGCTGTGCGAGGGATGCTGCGAGGGATGCCGGCTGCGCGAGGCCAGCGCTGCTCCCCTGCCGCTGCAGGTTGTCCTGGTTTCGGCAGGGATAGAGTTAATTTCCTTCCTAGTAGCTGGTACAGTGCTGTGTTTTGGATTTAGGGTGAGAACAAAATTGATAAGGCACCGATGTTTTAGTTGTTGCTGAGCAGTGCTTACACTGGCCAAGGACTTTTCAGTTTCTCGTGCTCTACTGACTGAGCAGGCTGGAGGTGCACAAGAAGCTGGGAGGGGGCACAGCCAGGACGGCTGACCCCAACTGGCCAACGGGACATTCCATACCGTGGGACGTCATGCCCAGCATATAAAGCTGGGGGAAGAAGAAGGAAGGGGGGGGACGTTCAGAGTGATGGCGTTTGCCTTCCCAAGTCACCGTTAGGCATGATGGAGCCCTGCTGTCCTGGAGATGGCTGAACACCTGCCTGCCCATGGGAAGCAGTGAGTGAATTCCTTGTTTTGCTTTGCTTGCATGTGGGGCTTTTGCTTTACCTGTTAAACTGTTTTTATCTCAACCCACGAGTTTTCTCACTTT
>NW_008823965.1:1759108-1790203 GCF_000699105.1 Pygoscelis adeliae
TTTTGAGCAGCAATCGCTGCTTAGCCTCAAGTCTTGTTTTGCGGGAACAGAAACAAGACAGCAGAGGGAAGCTGGCGAGAGGGCAGAGCTTTGCCGGGCGGCATCCTGACGCTCAGACACATTTACAGCCATCGCTGTGTTTTGTTCCACGAATGCCACTGGGCTTCTCCGAGCTCTGGGCTCTCAGCAGCGGGTTTGGCTGTGATGCCGGTGCTGATGGCACGTCCCTGCCTCTGCGGCTGCATTTGCTCTCGGGACGTGCCGGAGGACCAGGGTCTTGCCTTTAACTCCTGGGTGAACCCGGGGGATGAGCCAACAGTGGCAACGACAGGAGAGCAGCAAAGGGATGATGGAGAGCAGCGATGGGCAGTCGGGGGGTTATCTGGGGAGAAGATCTGAATCCAGGGAGGTGCGTGTGAAGCAGAGGTGGTGGGATGGAGGAAAGTCCTCCGGCATCTCCACCGCAGCCAGCTCTGCTGCTGGGACTTAGCACAGCTCATCTTTGCACAGCTGAGGGGCCGAGGAAGCAAATGCATCCTGAATTATCCAGGCCCTGCATCCCCGTCTCCTCCGGGACAGCCGCGCTGTGTGCAGAGCTCCACCTGCCCAGCAAAACGCCGAATAAAAAACTTGCAGACTCTTTTGCTGGGGGAAATGCCCTCCTGGTTGCTGCAGGGGAGGTGTGCCCGGCGGGCTGGTTTTCGGCCGGCCGGTTGCAGCATCCCCTGCCCTTCTGCAGTCCCCCACATCCCTAAATCACGATGACAGTCTCTTGGTAAAAGAAAATTTTTTTTCCCAGCTCTTACGGTGTGTCTCACAGCCATACGCCTCCGTGTTAGTATATTGTCCCAGAGCTATTCGATGCTTATCAGCAGTGTTTAAGGCTGCGAGATGCTCCAGGGAGCCGTGCACCATGTGGGGATATTCGTTGTGTCTGAGCGGGTGTCATTTCTCCTGTGCTGGGGGCCTGATCCAGCCCACGGCTGCCCTCTCACAGAGCTCGGGGGGGAGACGGCGCCCGCTCCCGCAGCTAACGGCTCACGCCAACCCCGCCGCCCCACCACTGGCATACGCAGAATCACCAGATTTCTTGTAAATGGCTATGAAAACCCACAACAGGAAAAAACCCTCGTTGAAACCCCCAAAAAGTGGAGAGCAGGACTGCACCGCAGGCCGGTACCCACAGCGGCCGGAGGATGCTGCCGCACGCTGGAAATTGGGGACCGGGCTGGTTGTTCGGGAAAGCTGGTGCCTAATTGTAAAGGAGCTTAAGGATGCTGCCAACGCAGGAGCCGAGTCCTGCTCCGGGCACCGCGGCTCCCCGAGGCCCTCGGGGTGGCTTCGCCCCCCACATTCGGGTCGCGGGTTCCCAGAGCTTTACACATCCCTGCGGGCGCGGGAGCAGGATCGGGCCCTGCATTCGCGCTGCATTGTGTTACCCCATGATCTATGGTGTCCGTCAGCGTCGCAGCTGTAATACTGAGAGCTCCCGTACACCTTTTTAAAGAACTCCATTTACTGCTACAATGAACACAGGCTGCTCGGCAGAAAAAAATGGAGATGAGGAGGAGCCTTTTTATTTATATAGACAGCTAAAAAGGACAGCCTCACAAGATACGGCATTTGCCCGGCAGGCAGGAGCTGCCTTCCTAGGTTGGCTTCCTTCTGCTTTCCATCACCTAGTTTGGGTCTCCGAATTTTTGCCTGGCCCCCCCCCCCATTCAAAGCCGGGGCGGGAAGGGATGCTCCCTGTAGCCTCGGTGCCAAACACACCAGTTCTGGGTCAAACTGCCCAAAAGCCCAGCTCCACACGGGGGGGGAGCTGACTCCCTTTCCCCCCCTTGTACCTGCTTCCCGCTGGAAACAGGGTTAATTATTCCTCTTATATGGAGAAATATTCAAGAGAATTTGTTAAAGAGCTGCCCTGGCTGCTGCTGGGGGTGTGTGTGCTGAGAACCACTGCAGAGTTAAATAAAATTGCAGAGAAACAAATGATTTCTAAATGAACTTGTCCCGTAATTCGTCAGTGAGAGCTTTGGGGGAAGCACTCAGGTGATCCCGGTTATCAATCTGGTGGAGCTTTTCCTTGGGAACCTCAGTTCCCCCGACCAGGTTTCAGGTGAGGACCGCTGAAGATTATAAATACCTGAAATGCAGCTTATCATCTCTTTGAGTAATTTTATTTCCCACCCTCAGCTTGGAGCGTTCCGAAAGGAATTAGCGGTTTGCTGTTGTCTTTGCAGAGGTAGGGTCTGGTCCCCTTGCTACTGATTTTTGTTTTACTGATTTCTCCTTTTTCTTTTTCTCTTCTCTTCTTGCAAAGAGGCGTTTTACCGGGGACTCGAGTGGTATCCCTGAGACCCCAGCTCCAGCTGCTCTCCTTTGTTTGCCCTGAATTCCTTTGCTTTATTAAAAGGTGCCAAGAACTGGGAGGAAATAAACTGAAAAACAGTTGATGTAATTTCTTAAAATTAGCGGTAGCCCCCTTTGGTTAAGGCTGGAGGGGATCCTGGGAATTACGGCTCATTAAAGGATGCTAACAATTCTATTAATAGAAAATGCCTTGTAAAACCCTATAAGAGAGGTAATACCTCTGGTTTTCTTTTGCTCTGTGTTTTTTCTGGGGTGGGGGATGTTTGTTGGTTTGGTTTGAGTTCCTCGTCTCCTTTGAGTAGTTTGGAAAAGGGAGAAACTTTGCTTAGGCTCTATCTGTGAAAATACGAAAGCTCTGCTAGAGGAATAGCTGCTTAGCTGGTATAAAGTCTGAGACCTCCGTTAATTTCAGTGCTAAATTAGACATTTTATTAATTGTTTGTCCTGTTAGCCACCTCTCTGACAGAAAGGCATCAAACACCCCCACAGCCGCCTCCCCTGCGCTTCACTGCTAGGTATTTGGGAGTTCATTAGTTCAGAGGGCTGAGCTGTACATTATCCAGCATTTCTTAATAGTCATCTATTTCAGGACTAATTCCCATCGAAAATGAGCTTTTATTGCATTAAATAAAACTTCAGGTAATTCTGAGAATAATATTTCTCTAATGTTCAAGACCCAGGGAAAGTCTCCAGCCAAGTCGATGCTGTTTAATCATCGTGAAACTACAGACAAGGCAGCAGTGGTCTGTGCAGGCTTTTCCCCCCTCTCTCTTTTTTATTTTCCAGCTTTGCACCTTTAGTATCATTTTTGCTTGCAGCTGGATATTTGGGTCTGTAATTTCTTTCCGACCTAATGGCACTTGCTTTTACCAGGCGTTTAAGCTGAGCAAGGTAAGCAGCAAATAAAGTGAGGTTCGTCTTGGCCGCATGACGGCAATGAGCCGGTGGTGCCCGGCGCAGAGGAGGAGATGGGCTGTAGCAGCCAGTTACTGCCCCCAGCCCTTCGGGGATGCATTTCTGATTGCGCCTGGCGTTGCTTGCCTCCTGTCGGAGACGTTCAGCACGGGGAAGGGGGGAAAGGAATGGGAAGCCCCGGCGTTTGGCTTTTTATTACAGGACCATCCCCTGTCACTGGGGTTGGGGCACTGCAGTGGCATCCCTGGGCTGCTGGCACTGATTGAAATCTCGCTTTGAGCAGGAAGGAAAGGGTTAATCAGGCCAGCGCACCCTTCCCAAAAGTAGAGAACAATCTTTGGGGTGCTAAGCCGGGGCGTGCAGAAAACTGAGCAAACGAAGCTCTGATGGGGGACCCCATCCTGTGCCACCACCAGCGGGGGCAACGCCATCAGGGACCTCAGTTTGGGGGAGAAAGTCCTTGCTTGGGGTCAGTGGCGGCCCTTCTGTGCCCACAGGCGAGACACCAGCACGTGCCCCCTCCCCTGTGCCATCAGCAAAACCCACGCTCTCCCCAAAAGCCACCTCTCCTCCTCAGTGGTGACAGCACGCAGCAAAGCCAAGCAGCGCCCGCGGGGACGGGCAGCGCCTCCCCTGTGCGTTAAAAAACTCCTTTAAAACTTAACAGTGGCCAGTAATGAACCAGCAAAGGTTTATTGCCTATAAAGGATAAAATGAATGTAAGTTATCCTCATAAACTCTCCTGATTTGTGCTGGTCCTTTCTATTCTCGCCACGTGTCTCTGACAGCCTGTTCTAAATAGCTAATGGGCAGCTCTTAGGTCTTGGTGGAGCAGGTTAATTAGCAAGTACCAGCCCTGGTTTGGGTGGCATCTTCTGAGGGAGCCCAGGGTGCTCCCGTGGCCTCTTCATCCCAGGGCAAAGCAGAGGCACAAATTGCATTTTTCTTGAAGAGGCTTCCTCACTAGGATACAATCTTTGGTAAATATGTTTTCCTAATGACCGCTGGATCATAACAAGGTTTTTTCCGCTGTCAGTCCACACTGTGCTCCTGTTCCACCCACCTCTCTCGTGACCTGCACTAAACTCCCCATCACGTGCATCGTTCTTAGAGGTGGGGGGTGGGAAATCGCACCTCGGCTTTCTTCTCTGTAATACTGTAGCTAAAACCAAAATGAGAAATTCAGCAAAAAAAGCACAGAAGACATATATAGAGGCATGTACCTCTGACTTACAGTCCGCAGCATGTTTTTATGGTGCTTACTTATTTTCAGTAAATTGATGAGGCTTAAAGGGGAAGCTAAACTTTTAGCCAATATATAGGTGAAATAATATTAAATTCCCATATTAAAGATCATCATTAACCTGTTTGGTTTTTATTGGGCTAACTGTAAACACAACAAGCTGTGAACAGGGTGTTTAATTATTTCAATGAATATTCATAACATACAGGACCTTTAGAGTAAATAAAGAGAAGAAATTGTTTCACAGCGATTGGGAGCTTGATAAGCAAAGCCTTGTCTTTAAATTAGTGGGCAAAATGAAATACACCTGCACTGTAAACCCTCAGTTTTGCAGTTGCTATGTATATCTCTCTATGTATATTTAAGAAGTGAATACACCTCTTACTAAGCAACTTATCAGGGAGTCATTTGTTTTCAACGGACGCTAGGTACGTTCAGGATAACTTTGGTTTTAAATAGAAGAAGTATTTGGAGCCTGATGCTGCGGCACAGTGACTGTAAAACCACCAGGTTTTGGCTGAAGGAGTGCCTGGAGCCCCTCGTTTCCCAAACCCTCTTCCTGCAGCATCCTCACTTGGTGCAATAACTCCAAAGGTGTTTTCTGCACTTGCCAGATATTTAGGGAGTTGCTTAAATAAGACATCGCATAGGGACGAAGTGGAGATCTGCACAACTGCTTACTGGGAGGCTGTAAGAGGTACCAAAGCACTGACTGACGTCCTTTGTCCTACGTTATATATATGGGCACGTGTATGTTTAACTGGAACAGGAAAATATATGTTATAAAGCTCTCGATACAGACAATAGGATTGGATGCCATAAAGGGATGTGTGACTTATGAATTAAGTGACTTGGTAACTTGTAGAATGATGGTTTAAAATGACTTTATTTTATAGCTAGTTTCTGCCATCTGAGTGATGTTGCATGTATTGGTTGTATTTATAACTTAATAGCTTTTCTCAATTTTATTATACTTTTTATGATACTTGTGGCTTTATGGTACTTCATAATTTTTCTCAGATTCATTAAATCCAGTTGAGGGTGGAGCTAATGGCAGAGCAGGTAGTGCATTCCCAGTGCCATGGAGCAGTCCGTAATCCCCTTGCAAAGTGCAGGAGGGGGCTCCAGGATGAGTTCACGCCGTGCGAGGTGAACCTGGGGCTGCAGGCGGAAGAGGGAGAGGAGGGAGCGGGCGGCGATGGCTGACACCCAACTGCTGCCGGCTGGCGGCAGCTCGTGGCAGGGCTGGGAGCTGCTGCCTGCTCGTGGTTATTCTGTTGGTGAAGATGGCCCACTCCTGGCGGAGGAGCAATCGCTGCCCTGCTTGCAGAGCACATGGCGATGATTAAATATTTGCTTACAGCTGTATTTAGACAACCCTTTGCAATGCAGGGTGGTGTGTTTGCACCCAGGCTTGGGCTGGGCTGGGAGCTCAGCCTGCGACAGCAGCAAACAAACAGCGTCTGTTTAGGCTTTACATCGCACCAAAACAGCCGGTCACGGCCTGGTTCACCAATATCCCTGGGGCCAGGCACGGGAGGGACCTTGGCCCATCGCAGCCGCCCTGCAGGGTCCCTCCTGGGCAGTACCAGGAGAGGATGGATGCGCCGGGTGGGCAAGGAGGCAGTTGGACGATGTTTCTTTTGCTCCTCGGTGTCTTCGTTTCATGAGTATCCTCTGTCCATGGCGGGGTTAGGGTGATTTTTCTCTTCCAAACCAGTTAAACCAGTCACTACCTCCCATAATCATGGGGCAGGGGGAGGGAAACCTTGCATTTAAAATGAAGGTGTATTTTGGCAGTTTGGGCTTTGGTATTGACAACATTCTGTAGAATTTCTCCGATTTCTGCATTAACCTCTGGCTGCAGCCTCTGCCGTGCTCTGTCTATTGTAGCCTTTCTGGTTTGGCAGGCGCCATGTACCAAAGTCAACGTTTCTATGTTTTGAGGGCGTTAAATGATTTTGGTGTTAAATCCTCACCCTGCAGTTTGGCTGACGCCAACCCCTCCTGGTGTGCGATGGCATCTCACTGTGGTCACGGGGACCATTTGTATGGAGAAAACACCTCTGCAGCTTGTCGGCTTTGGCATTTCCTTCTGCACTTGAAACTTGCCCAAAAAGATGCTAAATTTAAGAAAACTTGAGTGTGACTCAGAGGGGGTGAAGTGGCACGAGGAGTCCTGTTGGAGTAGCCTGGGCTGGCCACAGTTTCACAGCGGTGTGACAAGAGGAAGGCGAAAGCTTGGGGCACCCCTCACCCGCCAGACCCTGGGCACGGGGGACCCGTGGTAACGGCTCGGCGGCTTCTCGGGATGTTTGCAAGTCTCCTGCAAGGGGTTTTGCAGTCCTAAAACTGTACTCTCCGGGGCAAAAAATAGCAGCATCTTGTCATTCTGTGGGTTTTTTTTCTATTTCTTTTTTAAAAAACAAAGACAACCAACCTCAGGAGCCCCCAAACATCACCATTTTTTAACAAAAGTGTCGTTTTTGTTAGCACATAGAGGGCAAGCTGCAGAAAAGCTGTGGGCCCCCAAGGGCAAGTGCCACGAATTCCCGGTGCCCAACGAGCCTGGGCTGTAATTGTGTCTGAAATAGCCCTCGTGGAGGAGAGATGCTTCTCTTTAGAGGCAAATCAGGTCGCTTTAATGTATTCCTTGTGGAGTAGGAGATGCCGGGATTATTTCTTTTGTATAGTTTAAAACAATTTAATTCCAAATCCCACTTTCCAGAAAATGGGAAAAGAAAGAGTTGACTTCTCGAGGAAGGTCCGTGTCACCGCGGGAGGCCGGTGGCAGTTTGGGAGGGGGCCATTGGACCCCCTCACCTTGCCTCCCTTTACCTATTTATGATCCCAAGAGCTAACACGCTACCCAACTCCGCAGCAGCCTTCATTACAAGCTGTTGGTCTGCAGGACCGCAATGCATTTATAATTTTTATTGTTATATCTTTTAATTTTATTTTGCTTTCCTTGCTGTCTCGGAGAAGGGAAGATAGGAGTCCATATTTATTACAGAGCAAACGATCTACCTCTGTGAATGTATGTATCAGTTAATTTAATCTCACCAGTTTTATTTAAACTGCTTTTCCTTCCTTTCTTTACTTCCCTCCTCCTATCTCCCCCCTTTTCCTCCTCCTCTTGGTGCAAGGTGATCAGTTTGTTTAAAAAAAAAAAAAAAAGCTGGAAAGTAAAAATATCCCGTGCCTTTTATAATCTGTATTGAAAAGGCTTTTTCTGGTTGCTACGGAATCGCTCTGCCTTTCACTGCTTACGCCTGTGTGCCTCCTGTGGCCCCCCGTCTGATTGACATTTACAAATTACCAAGCTGAGAGTGTTCAATCTTTGACCCGTGTGTTTCTATTCAGCAATGAGTGAGATTTGCAAGCATTTTGTCATATAATTACTGCAAATCCCTTGAAAATTTCCACAACAACGCCTAGATGAATGGTAATTTGTGCAGACAGCCACTGATGCCTTTACAATACACTAAGATGCAAAACAGTCTAATTTTTTTTTTTACCCTAAGATTTCTGGGGGGAAAAATGTTCTGCGTGTGAGTGTGTTGTAAAATATTTGGATTGTTAGATTTATTTGCTTACACAGCCTATATTTGTGCTGATTTTATTGTATTGACTGTATGCATTTTTTTCCTCCCATTCTACAGTTTTATTGTGCGTTGGTCATATGCATACATCACCCGCATTGTTCTCCGGGAAATTTATTCCACCTTTCAGCATGCTCTTGATAGGACTTATTGCATTACTAGTTAAGTGCTGAGATTTGCTACTACAAAGATTTGAAACAGCCCCTTGTAATGTTTATTTGCCAGACACGGCTGAGATCATATGTTTTCATAACACTTGGAGTACCTCTGCATTTCAGCAGCTGGCAGGGTTGGTCCGCTCAGGGTTTGGTCTTGCAGGATGGACCGGGTGCCTCTCCAAATTGGGTAGCCAAGGGGGAGAGCATCAAAGACCCAGAAGGAGGTGGATGTCCAACACCTGTTGAAATAATCATATATATTTATTCACGGCTTACCTGTATATATCAGTATGATTGCACACGCATCCGTGTACACCTACACGTGTTGGGCAAACACATCCAGCCAGAAACATTTCACAAATAGTGGCAAAACTGCGTGAAGTGTGACGCTCCCCGGAGCTGCGACCTTCCCTGCCTGTGGGATGCGTCACTTCCCTGGGGAAGAGCTGCCAGGCAACGCCGGGGCCACCGATGGGCACAGACCCAGCGCCTGCGAGCTTCCACCCCATGCAAACGCCGTGCCGCAGCGTGCCAGTGAGGGGTGTGCTGACAAGTCCTTGCCAGGGAGAAGACACTAGAGATGTGTCTAACCTGGAATGAAGGATTTAGGCCCTGGCTGTGGGAATTCTGGATTTGTGATCTGTGTTTTAAAATAAGCTATTTTTGCCAACAATGTTTTGATGGAGTTTAATAAGTATTTGCCTTTTAAGCAATGCTTTCAATTCATTCAAATCACCTTTTCAGAATGTCCCTACGCTGATATATGTATATATTTATATTTACATATATACTCATGCTCCTGGTGCCACGGCAGTGGGAGCCTTCACAGGCTTCAGCTCTTACAGGGAACTGTGCTTGCTACCCAGCATAAGAATCATGATAGATGTTTTGTTGTCATTTGTTAAAAACAAAACAGCCTGGCAAGAATCATAATAACCAAATTGTGTTCTGGTATTGCTTTTGTTTTCTGTCTTCTAACTGGGCAAGGGCAGAAACCTCTGCCTTTTGTGGTTTATTTAATGCTGGGGTCATTGTGCCCGTTATTGGTGCCATCGCCTGGCCAGTTTTTCTGGAGGGTACAAAACCAGACGTGTTTGCTGGGAAGGTGAGCAGAAATACCTGAGGGCTGATGGGGGATGAACCATGGTCTTGAGAACCATTGCTGGAGCAGGAGGTTTCTGAAACGTGCAGCCGCATGCAGGACCCCCTCTCCCCGGGGCAGAAGGATGCTCGGGGTGCGGCTGGTTCGGGCGCTCGAGCCGGGCTGGCACGCAGCAGTGCCAGGGAGCAGCGGTGGCAGCACGGGGTGGCTCGTCCTCCCCCAGCCAGCGCTCGTGGAGAGCGTTTTGATACCTGCGATGAAAAACCCCTTACAAGTCCCACGCATTATTATTTATTATTACTGTAGTGTTCTCGCCAAGTCAGCCTTGACTGCACTGCAGTATTTTCCCTTTGCTGAGGAATTTCCTCTCTTGCCTTCGCGAGTGATTATCCCGAACCACAGCGAGCAGCAGTAAACAGATTTTAAGCTCTGGGATCCGTAAGTGCACGGCTGCTTGTGCAAAACCAGGTTTGCATGTACAGCTGCTGGGTCTGGAGGTATTTTCTTTGGCCACTTTTAAATTCTGTGTCCCAGTGAACTGTGAGCAGGCTCACTCTCGGCTTCTGGGAACCCAGCAATGGGGAAAAAAGGGTTGGGATGGCAAGAGACTCGTACGATATAACTCGCAAAGTATTGTCCATCTCGAGCTGTTTTGCAAGAGCATGGCGAGCGACGTGCGCCGCGTCACCGTGACGGATTGGAGGAAGAGTTCAGTGACTGCAGCGTCTGAAAAAGTCATTAGGTTGGAAATGTAATCTCTGCAAAAGAAGAGGCTATGGTAGACTTAGCAAGATCTGTTCACGTTATGGGAATTTAATGCACCTGGTAGAAACTAACTGCAGGTCATCAGTTTTTATTGGCATAGTGCAGACATGCAGTGTGATGAACTGATCTGGCAAAACATTAACAAAGATAAAAAAAAAATAATCCTAGATCGGGTTTTGTAGTGGGTATCATTGAAATCAGAGCAAATACTGCTCTTCACATACTTGTCTGTTCATTCCCTGTAATTTCTGCTGCTGTGCTGCTGATGTAGATGGTCTTTTATACACAGTTCGCAGATAAATTTTTGTCTGACACATATCTAGAACTTATATAGTCACCTGCTAATTTAAACCAATTTGCCCTAGGTGATGGGTGAATACACTTGAAAATTAAATGGGTCTGATTTAAGCATCCCTTCTCTGAAGCCAAAGATTATATAATTAAATTAAAAGAAAATGTGTTTTATAATAAACTGTATTTCCTCTTGGCAAAATCCAATTTTGAAACAAGATTGTAATATCATATCTAAAAATGTTTTCCCATGGGTATTACCAGTCTATTTCATTTAATTGTTTTCACCCATCATATTATGAGCTTTCAAAGTAGTGAAATGAGTGTGGTTTTTACAAAGAACAAGGGAGGAAATGGCAGGGAGAGGGAAGGCTGGCTCCTTTCCCAGGAGAACCTCCTGGAAGACCAGGGGTGGACACCTCCCTGCCTGCCCCAGGCTTTCGGCTCCTCACCCCGGGGTAGCGGCAGGCGATGCTGTGGCCGGTACAGACGGGCTGTTTGCTCAGGTCAGATCCCAATGGCCGTGAAGCTCTTTGGATAAACCTGGGTTTCAGGGACCTCTGACTGGCCCTTGGCATCTCAGGTTTTCCTTCTCCGTTGAAGGTCTGGTGTAGGAAGAAACTCAATGAGCCGTACTGTAAAGATTTTGCACTTAAGCAGAAAATATTTAACACTTTGTGTCTGAGCTGCTGGGAGCACTTCTTCCCCAGCGTGGCCGTTTGCATCGATGCACAGGGGTTCAGTAACGCTGGGGGTTTCCCTGGGTGTTCCCCAGCACATGGATGAGCAGGATCAGGCCCCCAGGGTGAAAGGGACCTGATGGAGGACCGGCAGCTCTTTGGGGTGGGATCCCCGTGGGTACCGCAGCCATCCTGCCGTCCCACCAAGTGCTCAAACCCTGGGTGAGGGGAAACGCCACATAAATGTAGGGTACGCTTCAAGTGAAATATGAGCCGATTCCACCTTTAATTAATATGCCCATTTTCTTCTCTGTACATTTATCTGTTCATCTATTGTTCCAGCATGCCGACAGCACAGCAAAGGGGGATGGGTACCGCTTTCAGTCTTGCACAACTAATTGACGCGGCCGATGATAATTTGAAGCCAAGGCGACAGCAGCTTTGACGCGTCCAACTCTGCATTGATTTGGCAAACTTTGGCAAAATGCTTCAACAAAACAGGAAGAAAAACTAGGGGTCCCCATGGCACGTCTGCTGCCCTGCTCCTGGCGAATCCTGATGGTGCTGCCGGCTTTGCTCTGTGGAGGGGCTGGGAGGTGCCGAGAGATGGGGCCAGAGAGCAGCATCTCGGTGTCTCCATTCCTCGCGGGTCCCTGATGGACCCATTTATTTCCTAGATGGGAATGGGCCTGTTTATTATAACCAGCGATACGTTAATCATGGGCAGAGGAGTCAGAAACGGGCCCAGCGGTGATAAGCCAAAAGTGTGTCTGCGTGAGAGCTCGGCACGAATCCTGGCCTGCTCTCGCTGTGAAGGCAAGCGCCCTTCCACTGCGAGAATGCTCACAGGTGTCCTCACCTCCCTCAACCCATGTCTCTCCTTCTTTTTCTTTAGAAAACCCTGATTCTGTTTTTACATTTGGCTTTTTTTGGGGGGTGCTCGACAGCGTGGGGCATTTCTCATGGGGAGGCATCCCCGGGCGCCCTGAGGTGGGCAGGTTCAGTAGCAGCCGTGGGGTTTGCTTGGCAGCTTTGAATAGCCCCACCACTTTAGGCAGGACCACGAGGTACAATTGCCCTTTTCTTCTGCATCTTCTCCCCATCAAACAAATTGGCTTTTCCACTGTAAAAACTTCCCAGGACTCATTGGTTTTTTGATGCCAGGGGTTACACAGCTCCCCCAGAGCTCAGGGACCGCATCGAATCAGTGCTGTCTGCTTGGTGATGTCCTGGGTGTCCACCGTGATCTGGAGCCCCCCAAAATTAAAGCCACGTTCAGGAGCACGGAGGGAGCTGCGCTGAGCGGCGTGGGGCTTCCTGGGGTCTGCAGCGCTCAGCGGCCTCATTAAATCCTTCAGAGCCTTTATCAGGGACAAAAACGTTGACTTTCTGGGAAAATGTTGATTAAAGCAACAGCGAGCAGGAGTTGAAAGGCTAATATTATCAGTTTTAGCTCGCTGGGATGGTGTTTGCCTGAGGTAAAACAATCTTGCAGCGGAGAGCGGTGATAAGTGATGCTGCGCCTGAGCCAGCCGGGCTGTATGAGGACGCGGTGCGGGGACCCGGGGGCATCGGGCTGCGGAGGGGGAAGGACGAGGGTATTTAGACGGGAAGCGTTTTCTGCAGGCATTCGACTGCTGTCAGCCATTTTAGGTTTCTGAATCCTATTTCCCTGGTGCTTCCAAGAGAAGCTTTTGGGGGAGTCCCCAGCTAAAACTCAAATTTGCATTTAAATGGAGATTTATTTTTTTTTTAATGAGCAGGATGCATGGGAGACTAAGACTATTAGGTTTCCTTGTGGGAGAGTGCAGAATTCTCTCACCTTTTACATCCCACCCCCTCCCCAACCCCTTTAATGCACACTTTAAATTAGACATTAAAAAAAAGGAATAGTGTGTCTTTAAGGAGAATATAATCATAAACAAATAAGTCTCGTTGCCCTTGCAGCAGAACTAATCTTCCCTCAGCTGAGCTGTGATATAGATCAGTAACAAGAGCCACGCGCAGGGGGTTCCTTTGAAATGCATAATACCTCCTCGTATAAATTGGAGTTGGTGTGATGGAGCTGTGAGATGACATATTGTGGCATGACCCCTCTCTACTGATTGTGGGTGAACCCTGCAAAGGTAAATCTAACACGGCGCACACATCAGACAATTTCATTTTCATCACCCAGGGACAAAAACATAGCAACAGAATCTTTTCAAATGATAATCTGCATGCTGGGCGGAATATTTTCCGTTCCTGCCTTCCTTTTTTTTTTTTTTTGCATGTTCAATTCATGATGTAGGTGAAAGGAATTATAAATTGCTTCCAAAGTTCATTCATTCCCTTCTTCTCATTCTTCCCTTTCTTTTCCTCTTTCTCCTTTTGCTTTTGTTCTCTCTCCCTCTCTCTTCCTCCCTTTCTCTTGCCTTTGTCTCCTTCTCGTTCACTTTTTTCATCTCTCTCTTTCTCTCTCTCTTTTTCTTTCTCTCTTATTTTTATTTTCTCTTCCTTCTCTTTTTTCTCTATCTTCTTTTCCTCTTTTTAATCTTTTCTTCTCTCTCTTTTTCTCCCCCCACCCTTTTTCTCTTCCCCAACCTTTATCTTTTTTTTCTCTTCTTTCTCTTTTTCTTCTTTCTCCATCTAAAAGTTTGGCTGTGTGTGTAACTGATTCATTCTTCTCATCCCCTCAGGGACATTCCAGTAATAATGATTTATAGGAGTGCAAAAATCTATGCTCTTGCTGTTACCAACTAATATCCCTCCTACCCTCCAAAAAGGGAGTTTTCTTGTAGAAGATCTCTCGTACGAAATCTTCTCCCCTGCTCCTCTCCACTGCCCGCTTCGCCTTCCTGTGCTTTTCCGCTCAAGTATTAGGAGTAATCAGC
This sequence comes from Pygoscelis adeliae, assembly GCF_000699105.1. Taxonomy (NCBI): domain Eukaryota; kingdom Metazoa; phylum Chordata; class Aves; order Sphenisciformes; family Spheniscidae; genus Pygoscelis; species Pygoscelis adeliae. Next base: position 1,773,111 of record NW_008823965.1, read on the forward strand.
CGGTTTGCATCATGCTGACCAGGAATATATAGTCCTGCAACACCATATCTCATCTAGAACTAGTTACATTGACTAAAATGATGCTATAGCTGTTCTTTGTTCTTGTCTCCAGTGGTTTTGTGTTAGGGTCTATTCTTCTGAGGCTAAGAACGGTTTAGAAAAATCCCCTTTAATGTGATATCTCAATATTTACCAAAAACTATGCTCCCTCACAAATCAAGATGTGTTTGCAAACCATACGCAGCTGCCAGGTGAAATGTGAATTGTCAGTCCCCATCCAAGATGGTTTGCATAAACCCGGTGGCTTCGTAGTGACGGTGGCTCTGCTGCCTTTGCCGGGGCTGCGCCGTGCCGGTGCCGCGGGGCCGGTGCTGGTGCGCACCTTGCTGGGGCTGCGGCAGCTCTGGTGCTCCTCAGCCCCAGAGGCATTGCCTCCGGCAGGCACAGCCCGCTGCGCTCCTGTGGCAAATCATCGTGTTCAATATCAAAACAGCCAAATAAATTATACCAAGCGGTATGTCCCAGGACTCTGCTCTGAAGGCAGAGGAGAGCTGAAAAGCCAGGCTCAGAAGTGACCTACAAAGCCCTAGCGAAGAGATGCCAGTGCTGGCACAGAGTCCTCTTGTCCGGCCACTTTTACTGCTATTATTTTTACTAATTAATTGCTCTGTTCATCAACATGCTGACAGTGCCTTGGGCTGGCTCTCTGGACATGGCTGCGGTGCTCCGGGCCCTCCTCTCCTCCACGCAGTAACCGTAAGTTGTGGGGGACGTTTCTGTGGGGACCGTTGATGTCTCTTGTCTTTGCCCTGTGGGATAATTGCTGGCACAGGCTGAGCAGTTTTGGGGGTGGCACAGGGTGGGCATCGCAGAGCAGAGGTTGCCCCTGGGTGTCCGTCTGCTTTCCCGCACTGTCCATCCCCATCTGCTTGGCTGCAGGACAGCCCCGGAGGGAGCAGGGCAGGGACGTGGGCGCTTGGTACCCTCACAGCTATGGCATGGCTTTGGGACAGCCCCATTACTTGTCCCTGCCTCAGTTTCCTCATTGCTATAGTGAACACCTGAGATATCTTCCATTTAATTTATGAAGTGATATGAAGAGCTTAGTGATCTCAGAAGTTGCAAGCTCTTACCCCCTTGAGAAGGAGTTCTGCAGGCACAGGGAGACACCAGCCCCACTTGGAAAGGAAAAACAGACAGAGCATGTAGATTTTTGGTGCACTTCGCATAACTGTACTCACAATTAAATAACCCCACCCCAGCCGGCACCGACAGAGCACGGGGCGCAGCGGGAAGGCTTATATCTGCTCACAGATTAGGGCCATCATGGGCCCGTAATCCCGTCACTGCCTCCTCATCCCTGATGCCGAGTGACAGAGCTATTGTACACGTAAGGGAGTGACACAGAGATGAGTTTGTCGGTTCCACCTAGTGTGATTGCCATTTTCTCCTCGCAGAGGAGAGGAATGAAATTGAAGGAGAAAAGGTCAGAAAGCCCTGGTCATCCTCTCCCCTTCTCCCAAATCACTTGTTCCTCTGGATGGAAACGAGAAATGACAGGTTCCTGTGCCACTTGGGATGCAGGCAGCCCAGAGTAAAACAAAAAGGAAAGCTGGTTGGAGTAGGGGTGGAGAGCAATGAATGTAGCCTGTTAATAATGCATTTCAGAGGCACGGAATCCTGGTTATTGTTCGTGGCATCTGCTAACACCAAAGTGACAGTGACAAGTTCTTTGATTAGAAAGAGGTCCCCACCACCTCCTCCCTCCCGCCCCTGCGGAAGGGTTTGTGGAAAACACCACCCTCTGCCTAAAATCCCTGCTGAATGCTGCTGCAGGGTGTGTGTGTGTGTTCAGTTGGGGAAATGGCTTTTTTTTGTCTTCTGTTTCCACTTTGGTGCAGAAATGTCTCAGCTCAGGTCCAGGAGAATCTCTGCCTGAAAGCACTTTTTGCTGTTTTTTGGTTTTCTTTTTCTTTTCCTCATTCCTCACAAATATTTCAAAGGAGGAACCATAATGATACCATCCATCCTCCTCGTAATTTCAGTGCAAATCGGCACACACCTTTTAAACCTCAGGGCATGGGTTAACAATTGAAAGCAAACGCAACTGGTGGCAGCATCCCTGAGTAGCCATTGACCCTACTTTGGGCAACCTCTGCTGCCCAGGTGGCTGGCGCTGGGATGGGGCTGGGAGCCGTGCGAGGGAGGCGGTGAGCGCCGACGGGTCGTGTTTTCTCAGGTGGAGAATTAATTTTTGGTGGTGTTTGTGTCACTAGTGGTTATTTGCTTTAATTGTTGGATAATTGTTTGTTCTGTCTACACATATTTTGAGAAGATTGTACAAGAGGAGTGCTGGTGCAGGCGATGGAAACTCCTGGGAAACAAGTAGCTGCACCCCTGCGGAAGGGTTTGTGGAAAACACCACCCTCTGCCTAAAATCCCTGCTGAATGCTGCTGCAGGGTGTGTGTGTGTTCAGTTGGGGAAATGGCTTTTTTTTGTCTTCTGTTTCCACTTTGGTGCAGAAATGTCTCAGCTCAGGTCCAGGAGAATCTCTGCCTGAAAGCACTTTTTGCTGTTTTTCGGTTTTCTCTTTCTTTTCCTCATTCCTCACAAATTTTTCAAAGGAGGAACCATAATGATACCATCCATCCTCCTCGTAATTTCAGTGCAAATCGGCACACACCTTTTAAACCTCAGGGCATGGGTTAACAATTGAAAGCAAACGCAACTGGTGGCAGCATCCCTGAGTAGCCATTGACCCTACTTTGGGCAACCTCTGCTGCCCAGGTGGCTGGCGCTGGGATGGGGCTGGGAGCCGTGCGAGGGAGGCGGTGAGCGCCGACGGGTCGTGTTTTCTCAGGTGGAGAATTAATTTTTGGTGGTGTTTGTGTCACTAGTGGTTATTTGCTTTAATTGTTGGATAATTGTTTGTTCTGTCTACACATATTTTGAGAAGATTGTACAAGAGGAGTGCTGGTGCAGGCGATGGAAACTCCTGGGAAACAAGTAGCTGCACCCACAGTGGAGGACGCTTGGGAGGTGTGGGTCGAGGCAGCATTCCTGTCTTCCTGCCTAAAAACCATCCTGCCCAGTTCTTTGTATTGGCTCCCCTGAAGTTATCCCTTGTGTAAAGAGCACCCTACCAAAGTGCTTTCCATGAGAAGTGTAAACAGTTTGGTCTGTTTTGCACCATGAAGTGTTTTTTCTATTTTTATGCAAACATGAAAATCCTCATTTAATCCTTCTTAAAAAATATTATTTTACAACCAAGCGCTTTTATTTGGGTTTCAGGGAGAAAGCGCTGCCCTGAGAAGGCCAGAGGGCTTCACCGTCGGCAGGAACCTGCACCGGCAGCCCGAATCCTGCAGCGATGCTGATGTGAGCCGACGTCCGTAGGGGTGCTGCGGAGCACACGTGTGTGTGGAGGGATGCAGTGCGCGGAGCCCCGTCACGAGTGCTGGCAGGGCAAGGGGGACGATCGGGTGTTTCATGGGTAGCCCTGGGGCAGGGAGCACTGGGACTGCTTTGCAGGTGCTGAGCCTCTTTGGTATTGGACTTCCAGGGACAAAATGGAAACAGTAATGCTCAGAGTGTTGGTACATGCAGGCTTGTTCATAAGATCCCGCCTGTACCGTGGGTAGAGGGGCTGGCTGGAAACCCTAGCCCAAAGCAGGCTGTTTTTCTTTTGAGGTTGGAGAACAAATGCAGAGCTCTTCAGCCGCGGAAAGACAACCTGAAGCGGAGGAGGTGAGACCCACCATTTGTCACAGATCTGCAGGACCTTGTAGGAAAACAGGACGGGGAAGGAGATGATGACAGGTAGGGAAGTTGAGAAGAAGTGGCTGTGGGACTGTGTCTGTTCAGGCAAGTGAGATAACCCAGCTCTGTAATGTCTTGCCCAGCTGCAAAGCTATCCAGAAAATTATCTTCTTTTCATCATATTTTTACTTACAACTTTCCCCCAAGCCCCTCTGTGACGTCTTTAATGGGCTGCCTGGGATTTTTTTGCTTTCTTTCTGTTTGTTGAAGAAAGAAACTTTTTCACAGGAAACATGGGGAAAAACCCCTACTTTTTTCTGGTGGAAAAATAAGTGCCAGTTTTGTTCATCTCTGTTTCTGTGTAAATGGGGTTGTTAAAAAGAGAGACTGTGCCTGGGGTGTGCAGAATCTTACCTGTCTCATAGACAAAAAACATCATGACTGACAGCATGAATTCAATGATTTTACTGCGTTCTGAGTTGGAAAGGAAAATGTAGAAATAAAAGAAAGAGAAATGCACGCTGTCCAGGTGGAAATTGTTTTGGCACGATTGTAATTCTTCCTGAGAACTGAAATCAGCAGACATCTGGGCTGGAAGGACGTGGGTTCGCAGGCGGCAAGCTGGGCTAAAATACCCACAGATATAAGTAATAAAACCTGTGTTATGTTTAGAAGCACAGCATAAAAAGTTATCAGCAACAAACCAAGGGACAGGCTCCCTCTCCTCGGTGGTGTTGTCCAGAGCTCCTCAGTGGGGCACCTGAGCCGGGGCAGGTTTGGGGTTTGCTTCCGTGGCTCAGCTGCAGGCGGGCAGAGGCTGTCGGCTTGAGTGAGTTTGCAGAGGAGACTGATACCAGGCTCTGGGAGAGGCCATGGGATGGTTCTGCTTTGAGTTCATTTGCTGAATACTTGATTTCTCCCCTTTCTTCCAAGATCAGAAGATATAGCAGCTGGAGGGGTCTTCTGTAGGTGTTTCTACCTGGTCTTAAATAAAACGAAAGAAGAGGCAACAGCAAATATAATTCAGATTGGATGTAAGAAAAACGCTTTTTTAATGATGGTGACCAAGCACTGGAAGAGGCACCCAGAGGTGTGAGGGAATCTCCAACCTTGGAGAGTTTTAAAATTCATCTGAAGAAGACCTTGAGCAGCCAGATCATCCTTGAAGTCAGTGACTTTCTGCAGGAGCACAGTGAAGCTCTTCCTTACTTTCCTCATCTGCTGCCCCCTCACCTGTCTGTGCAGGAGATCAGGGTTTGGAAGGTGATTCACAGCTGCGTAATTTGGCAGAGAGCACTACTAATGTGTAACTGTGTTAAAGCCACTCGTGGGAAGCCACCTCGGCTGCAATGCAGGTTTTGGGCTCTTGTGCAGGCAGCCTCGCCAGTGCAGGCAGGATCTGCCACCCAGCACCTCCACACGCTCGCCATCCACCTCACACATCAGTGGCACAGTCCTTCCCTTCCTGGCAAGGGTGAATGAAGCCCATGGCCAAAGCTCTGTGCTTAGAGCTAAGCATTTGCTCAGGTGTGTTTTTCTCAGGGAAGGTTAGATGCCTTCTAGATGCCTTTATTCAATGCCCAGGCTTGTTGGTGCTGGTTTCTTGAACAAATCCAGACTAAACCAGAGAAGAGGAGCTGATGACCTGTGGCTGCCCGCAGTCCAAACCCAGCAGCGAACGTGCCTGACCTATCAAAGAGGTCTCCGTGGCAAGTCTGCTCCACAGGCAGGAACTTTTCCAACCGCTGAGCCCTCCTCTCCCTGGGTGCTGCTATTTCCATGCTAAGCTGTACATTATAGATTTTAAGATAAGGTGCTTTTGTTTCCCAGTTCTGTCTGAGTTACCATTTGAAACTGATATGACAGGCCTAAGGCTAGTATAGAAATTTGTTACAAGTTCATGTTTTGCAAACGTGTCGCCAAATAGCCTCCCTCCGCCTGAGCCTATTTACTCTCTCGGGGATCTATTTTTAAAAGTTATTAGCAGCTTACTGGTTTTCTATCAACCTCAGGTACCAACCTCCCAAAGATACCATTGTACTTTAATAAGCTGCATTTGATAATCCTCAGATAAAGGCACTGGAAGTCAGGGGGGGAGGAGAGGGAGAAACTCTTGCACCGATTCATCTCAGGGACACGGGCTAGAAAAGGGTTAAATATACTCATGTTTCTAAATGGCTGAACTACTGTATGTTGTAGTTTTCAACTGCAAATCATCTTTAATAGCAGACATCACGGGATGGCTCATTACATTAAGCTATTTTTCATGCTATCTCCTGTAATATCCTTTAATCCAATGCGTTTCAAATCACCTCAGGCTAAAATAAGAGACATAGCGATGTAATAGCCTAGTGTATTAGTGGGTTAATTGCCCTGTTGTACTCTCTAGTAGATATCTCTGGAATGAGTTCTATATTAATTGTAAATTGCTTAATACATTTAACTCCTTGAGCAGCTTGGTCCTCTGCTATGTCTTTAATGAACAAGAAAAGTTTTGAGTTGTAAATAGTTGTTTTCTCTCGGCCGGCACCATGGGGTGCCTGGCCCTTCCCTGGAGAGCACCAAGCATGCACGTCATCCTCTCGGCACTTAGGAAGAGTCAGCCCTGAGCACTAAAGGGAAATTATTGCTTTTTCCTGGAAGCTGCAAAGTTCTGCTCCAGCCCCGCAGCCTGCAAAACCACAGAGCAGAGCCTCGCTCGGAGGGTGGTCAGCCACCAGCTTCTAGATCAGGATCTGCAGAGGGAGCGGTGCTGGGATGGCGTAGACGCAGTACGTTACACTGTGGCTATCCCCAAATTGGACAATCGGAGATGCTGCAAAGGAAAAAAAAAAAAGGGAAGGTTTAAATAATACGTAAGATTTCAGGCTCTTGCCTTGCCAGTGCCGTGGCCAGAAAGGGAAGACGAATGAAATGCTTCGCAGCTCTGTCAGAGGACGCAGCAGCGGGTCACAGACACAGATGGCTCTCAAAGTATTGTCCATAATGTGCAGTAGCTAGTTTTCTAAAATTACTTTGCAGCACTAGGCAGACATGTCCATAGATTTGCAGTCACTTTTTTGAAGATTGGAACATAAGTGTCACCGGGCTACTGGAGGGTAATGTCCCTAATTTCTTTGGATTGCTCCCAGTTTGTGTCGGGGAGGTGGAAGAAGTAGCAGGCGCAGCGGAGGCTGGAGGGGGTTGTATAATTTGCGGGTGAGACATTCTTTATTAATTTCTTCTGGGACATTCTGGTTTCTAAAAATCCTGGCAAAAACACTACTGTCAATTTAAAGGAAAGGCACAGAGGAGGAATGCTAAAAAACTCCTTGCTTTGAAAATTTAGAAGAAACTCTTTCCTGAAGTGCCACCTATTGCTTAAAACCAGTAGCATCGCAGCAGTGGTGGTAAGGAGACCGCAGGTCAGTGGTTTGAATTTAACCTACGTGACTAAAAGTCCCGTCCACCTGATCTACCTGACCTGAACTGTGCAGCTCAGTCTGTTCCCCAGTGCAATGTGGCCGTGCCGCAGCACACTGACTGTGTTATGGATCTCTTTTCTAAGTCTTATGTCTAAGACAAATATAATACTCATAAAGATGCAATTTAGGAAGCCTTTTATAACACATTTAACTTTAAACATATGCTTAAGTTCCAGTACTTTTAACAGAGCAGCATTTTAATGCTCCTTTCAGCTGAAGTGTTTAACAGAAGAGATGCTTTGCTTTTGGGTTTGTAAGGGGGGCTCAGGCAGGTCTTTCCCACCCCTGGCCTCCATGCGCACACAGGGTGTCTGATGTAGAGCCTGAGCAGGGAGGTAAAGGGCTGTGCACGTACGATTCCTGCGCTGGGGTGGGAAACAGAGTGCAGGATTTCACCCCTGCAAGCTTTCTGGAAGTTCTCCTGACTGTACTTCCACACAGACCCCGGAGGTGGGGACACAGCAGGGCTCCATCTTCTGCACAGAGAGATGTGACATCACTCGCCACCATCGCATATGGCAGCTCAGAGATTTAAATTCGGATTTTCTGAGCTACCCTGCATTGTCTCTGACTCCTGCGTGCATGTACACATGCAGAGTTATTATTAATACTTGTATAATTCACATAACTTCATATATGATTACTGCATACTAAAACACCCAAGTAGAAATTTCCATTGCTAATTAGAGAATGTTAACACTAAACTCTCATAGATGGAGATTTGTTTGGAAATTAAGCCCCACTAATGCTATTTGTCCTTTGCAGTGAAGCTGTGGAACGGGGGCACGATGAAGCGGGCTCCGTATGCTCACCCCGGGGAAAGCCAGCAGTGGGCAAGGAGAATGGACTCTTGCTCAGATGAAGTCAACTAGAAATTACCCTGGAAATCAGCATTTCCTTCAGCTGCCTTTGTTACAAACGTAGCAAAACCGAACAGCTGCCTCATTCCAGTGCCACTGAGGCAATTTTTTGCTGTAAGGTAACTATACTGACTTCAGTGGAATTACTTCTGATTTATACCTTGGGAAGTGGGAGAGGAGCCACACACCCCGGGTAATTCTGCTCTAGCATTGCCTGTACCCATTAACAATTCCTCGCATTTACATGAATAGCTAGTTTGGGCTAAAAAAGATATCATCCCTCTGTTTTAAAACATCATGCAAAGATATTTGTGAGACAATCTGAATGAAAATTTCATAACTTGTAGAGGAAAAATTCTGTGAAACTAGGGAGCCAGTTGTTCTTTGAAGGAAAGACACAAAGTGCTTAGACTGCTGGAAAAAAAATATCCATCAAGTAATTCTCTATCTATAAAATAGGTGGTAATGCAATCTGAGCTTAATTTTGATGACACACTGTACTTCATAACAGTGACAACACCTTAAAAAATGTAATGAAAGGGCCTGATTTATTACTGAAATAATCCATTTAGCACTCCAATAAATAAAGGGAGAAAATACAACCAATGTTTCGGCAGAAGGGAAAAAAAAAAAAGAGAGAAAAATTGCAATGCATAGCAGTTTTCTGTAAATGCATCCGGAGACTGTGGCCACATGTTTTGGGGTTGATTATTTTTCTGAAGACAAACATAAATTCAAAGTTAGATTTCAGATTTAGGCCTGATGTCCACTCTGCATTTTGATGTACCTTTAAAACAGCAGCCCTGTGACTTGGTAACACAAGGACTGGTTCTGACTGACAAGGGGGAGGAGAAGGGGAGGAGAAAATGCTAACTTACTGCCTTACAAATATTTGACTTTGAATATGCTCTCATAGCCGTTATTAAGTGCAAAGCAAACATATTTTCCCCTCATGCCAAATTTGTTTTAATAACATGACGTTACTTCTGCAAATGTCAGCTCCAGCCTCTCTCTCACCATTTCAGAAGCACTTGGCCCACAGTGAAGACTGGCGGGTTTTATACTCCCTCTACATCACTTCTATTAATCTGTTTAATATGCTACAGGACCTGGCAGTGGCAATGACAGTAAAAGCAATAAAATCCTCACATGGCAGATGTTTGTATTCACGTACAGTGTCACGCTGGAGAGAGGAGCTGCCATTTCTCTATAGATGAAGAAAAACCTTCCAACGCAGGAACAGTCATCCAGCAGAATGAGTTGACTGAGGAGGGTGCTGGACTCTGAATCCAAAAGTTTTAAGGCCACTGTGAGGAAGGATGCAGAAAGGATGTGAGCATGGCTCTGCAGGGTCTGCTGCTTTCAACGAGGAATGGTATTAGCGGTGACAGATGTGGTAAAGGGGTTCTCCTGCATGTCCCCAGCATCGTGGACAACATAAAGCCATGGCTCAATAACATCCTCTTTCTTCTCACTACGCTAGAGGCCAGACCGAGAGGCATTGACTGAACCTCGGCACGTATGAGAACACGTCGTGTCCCCATCTCCCAGCTCAGGTCTCTTGGTTTTTGCATCAGCCAGTGCTGCACGCCATTTCTGCGATCATTAAAAGGAATGGGAAGTGCCATGGATGAAAAAATTAGGGGAGAAAAAGCAGCAAACTGCTGCCACGTGAGCCTTTTTGGCGGGATATTTCGCTGTGTGGCCTCGGAGCATCCTCCGTTGGTGGCTTCGTCCCTTGCGCCCGCGTCTTGGGCAGCTGAGGCTGGAGGAATGGCTCCGGCGCCTGTGTCCCGCTGCACCCTGCCTGGCCCTAATTGGCCTGTTTGTTTTGCAATAAGTGATTCCTGCCTGTCTTGGGGTGGATTGTTTTTCACACCATTAAATGAAGTTCTGCTGTATTGATCCCTGTTTTTCCAATTTGACGCCTGAAAAGTGATGAAGACATTTTCTTGTTTTCTCATGTACTTTTGCCTCAGTTCATTTAGGTGACCTGTCTTTAGTTCCTTGCTCTGCTCGCTGTAATTGCTTCTTCAGAGTAATGCTACACCGTAAGTGCGGTACTGCAGCCAGGGTATGTTTTTATGGAAGGATGAAGGAGGGCGAGGTTGAAGTCATCAACCAATATTAACTGTGGAAGGTTTGTCACAAATGACATCTCAATAGCAGTGTCTCAGTGTCTCCTGCTGGAGCGTCAGTAAAATAGTGCAGAGGATGAGGGCAGGACCATGGGACAGCTTTGTCTGTTCGGGCTGCTTAATATTTTGCTTAAGAGATGGAAACATTGTGGAACATTATTTTTCTTAGGGCACAGATATTGTCATTTGTGTCCTCTTTACCTTTGTGAAAAATCTAAATACTTGAATGTTTGCATTAGATTTTGCCAAGGATCTATTTTTGTTTAGCACTAATGTAAGGGGTGGATTTTTTCCAGAAGAGATCGATAGAGCGGGTGCTGAACTTAAATTTAAGTGGCAAGTTTAATTAAGGAGGGAGCGATGGTTGCTCCGATGCAGCCTCACTTGCAATTAATTAAAGTATGAGGTCTAAACTGAGCCCATACACACAGAGAAGTCTTCTGGCAGCTTCAGTAGGCTCCAGACTTGCAGACTTTGCTGATGGAAACCAGCAGAAATGCAGTGAAGCCTGGGGAAAACATGGGAGGTTGGGATTGTTGCCTGTATCCCTGAGCTGTCCCACTGAGCCTGGCGCAGTCTGGGATGCCCCAGCTGCTGAGGGTGGGAATGCAGTACCACTCTGCTGGTTTGCCTCAACGTGTAGGAAGGGACCGAATTTCAAGTTTGACTTACTGAGTGTTTCATAGCAGCATCTTGGGTACGTCTGTACCCACGCAGGCTGCCTCCCATTGTGCTCATGTCACTCTGAAGTGAGGCAGGGATTCCCAAGACTACGATGCTCCAGAAGATTTTTACTCCCAGTCTTTTCTGGTATTTTTGCTCCCTAGCTCACAGGGAGACACATAAAACATCCTTGTTTTAAGGAACTTGTTGTTGCTTTGATTTCTTACGGAAGTGGATTTTGGTGGCTTTGCAAAAAATGGTGGAGTGTGGCACTTGATTTTGCTTTTCATTACAGGAAGGGAGTAAAGCAAGTGCTAATAAAGAGGCAGAATCAGCAACTCCTGTGCAAGGCTGGGGGAATGTGCCCCACCTCTGAGATGCTTCCCAAGGGAGCTCAGCCCTCCCTCCTTCCTTCCCTGCTGTGATGTTGCTTATTAAAGCAGCAGGGGGGTCTGTGAACGCCCAGAGCCAAGCACGGTCCAGGGAAGCTCAGGTATCGGCAGTATGAATTTGTTCCCTGATCCTGGAAATAATCCTGTCAAGAGCAAGTGGCCTGGAGGAGGGTCTGGAGTCTGCAGGCGTTTGGGGTGTGGGAAGGCAGCCGTGCACAGGGGGCTTTGCAGGATCAGGGCACTAGGGGCTGATCTCAGCACACACTTGTTAGGAAGATGATTAATCTATTTATTTTGCATTACTGCTATTATTATTATGTGCATAAGCCTGAATTATGTAAGAACTTTACTGCACAAATTGCGTTTGCTTGCTGCGAGCACAAAATAAAGAGGAAAATTCTTTCCTTTGAATATCTTCTGATCTAAACAGGTGGGAAGTGCTGAGAGAGGGGGCTTTGGGGGGCAGGATCTGTCTTTTGTGCTCTTGGCATCTGCTATCATGAGGTCCCTGCTCCTAACCGGCCTTCCAAAGTCTTATCACAATACCAAGTAATATATAATATAGACAAGAGATAGGGAAAGGGATGCAGTAGAAAAATCAACTTGTGCCAATGTATTTTTCCAAGAATAGCAACAGAAATCCAATGTGCAGTTTGAGAACATGGTGCCATATAGACATCTGGGGGCAGATCTGGGAAATAATGTCCACTGGATCTGATTGGCATGATACATTTCAAAAGGGTAACTGCACTAGACAGTGTAAACAGCAGAAAATCCACGAACAAGGAGGGTTTAATAATTTCTTTCTTTCCCCTGCAAAATTTACATTCCCTGCAAATGTAAAATCCTTGGAAAAAGGCTAAAAATTAGGAGAGGGGGTAATTTGCAGAAATGGGTGATCTGTTCATCACCTAAGCGATAGAAGAGGACTTCTTTTTTAAAATTTTTTTATTGTAAACTACCTTATGACAATTGGTGATAAAAGAGCTGAGCCTTTCAAAAATCCATTTTAATAAAACACCGTATGACCTCATAGATATGCATAGGATTTAGAAATAACATGGATTTTAATGAAGGTACTTGAAAGGTATGGTACCATATTGCAATTTTATGGAAGATCTTAGATTAATGAAATTAAACGTGAACTGCATTGTTTAGATGATGAACTTAAGGTCATATCTGCAGCATTTGAAAGAGAAACCTTGAGTGGAGGGTGTAGAATCATTGATTTAGACCCTGGTAGACAGCTGAATAGCAAGCATTGAAGCATGAAGGTAAATTCCCATATTTCATTGTTAGAAGGTTAGCTGGTGGCTGCCAGCTTTTCAGTGATAATCACCAACCAATTCCACCCTGTTTCAAAAAAGATTTTGCCTTTGTGTGCTAAGACACTTTTAAAAACCATTACTGTTCAAAGCAGGGGCACACTGTTTAAAGAGAAGCTATTTCTGCAAAATACAGGATGGCAATGGGTTGATACTGTCCTTGGATAGTGATGCTATTAAGTTCATTAGGATCATCATCCATTTAAAATGCTTATAAGGAGAATTGAGACTGTTTGCTGGAGACACCAGAGGCACCTCCTACTGCAAGTCACAACTACATGTCATCCGTAATTAGCTCTTTTGCTTCCTTAAGATTTTTTTATAAGACAATGGCCCTTTCAGGTGTAAGTACTGTTTTCCTCCCCAGACACACAGCACATGCGCACACACAGAGGGAATAAATGCATGCACATGCACGTGTGTTAAACTAATAGACATGAATTTGTACAACAGGAAAATTGCAAGGAATGAAATCCTCAGGCCTTAAGAAAAAGTGATAATAGAATGATACTGCCAATTACTGCTCGAGAACAGTGTCGTCACAGGGAACAGCTCATGGAGATGGAAGGATGAGGGGCGGAGAAAAGATTCCCTTTTGACAGTTTGCTGTTAAAGGGAATTTGTCAAGGATGTTAAAATTAGATCTAACTGGGCCAGATCCTCAGATGACATAAATCAGCCTGTAGACTTCAAACCATGATCTGGTCATGTACTCCTCTTTGTTCTTTCTTCATCTTTATTATCTGCATCATAACACTGCCTGAAAGCTGCAATGATGCTTTAAGCTCCATTGTCTTAGTGCTGTACAAATGCAGTGAGAGAAGGTATTTCCACGCTTTCGTCTGCTCTGCACAGTCTTTTATTGCTTAAAACATCCACACATTTTACAAAACCTACTAAGCAAGTGTGGGAGATGGGGACCTTGTCTAGACTAGGATTTAGGCTGCAATGTTAATATCGGTTAGACAATCTGTGTGGACTGACCTGTTTTCAGTGTGGGTAAGATGAGCTGCTTTCCACAATGGCAAAGTGATCGAGTTGCCTTTAATGAGTGCTGTTGCATACCAGAGTGAGAACACTGAAACGGGAACCCACCATCCTGCATCCAGCCCTGCTGATTAGAAATATAGTAATACTTAAAAGGAGCATTTATCTTCCAGAGTGGCCTGCTAGGGTGCGGGGGTCTAGCTGGGTACAAGAGAGGGCAAACCTGAAAAAGACGCTCTCAGATGGGAAAAGATCCCGTACTTCCATGTATGTTCTCTTCCAGCCCAAATATTTGGCAAGCAGAGCAAAACTCTGCCACATCATGAAAACTGTCTGAAAGCTGCCAGTAAGGAAGTTAGAGAAGAAATAGTGTTAGATAATGGTCATAAATGCATTATGGTCACTCCTTTCAGTAGAAACTTCCTTGTTTTCTCCCTGGTGTACACCACAAACAGCTTGCACATGATTTATTTGTGTGTGTTTGGGGAGGAGAGGCAAAGGGAATAACGTCTTAGCCATTAGACATCTAAAAAGGCAGTTAGGAGATTTAGAGACATGATGCTTATTAAAATAAATGGAAGCTGTGTGTCTAAATCCCCTGGTCATCCTTGAAAACTTTGTACCTAATATTTATCTTGCAGTCACTTCCAAATGGGGCATGGCATATCCCATCTCTAGGGTGTATCTAAGTGCAACTGGACAGCAAAACCAGGATCACACAGGGGCCAAGCCCAGCTCTATGCCATATACTGCTTAACGTTCTGAGTAAGGAGAGAGCGTAATGGTACAAAGCTTTGAAATGGTACAGAGCATTTTCTGGGAAACCATAGAAAAAAGTCCAAGTCCCACAGAAGTTAAGAGAACATGGGTCCCCTCTCCCATTTCCAGAGGTATGTGCAGCTCTTGGCATCAGACTAGCCCTGCTGCGTCCAGTTCTGTGGAGCTGATTTGCTGAGCTTTTAATAGATTCATAACTTTCCATCCTGTTGTAAATCTTCCAACAAATATTTTTTAATTTTTAAAAGAAACTATTGGCATTGGCCACTTCAGAAATGCTGACCCATTAAGTCTAAACAGGGAAGTTAGGGCATGTTAAATATCAATTGATTATAAAACCCATATTAATTGATGTTTAGCAGCTCCACTAATGGAGAGGAGCTCATTACATAGCAGTTAACCCTCAACGCATATATATTAAATAATCAATTAGTATTTATTTAACATACAATAACCTCCCTATTAGAGCTAAATTAAAAGCCTCTTTATGGAGGCCTTGCAGAAAGCACTGCACTGTGCTAACCTGAAGCCAGGAATTTGCATTAATAGCCTGAATCTTTGTTGCCTCTGGTGCCCCCAAGATGATTTTAACATATTAAGTGAAAGACTAGAGGGGTTGTGTTTGTTACAGTCACTTGGCCCTACTACGAGGGACTCAGCCCCTGAGGTATATGACGGAGTATGAAAAAAGTGTAGTTCAGGTGAGTATTTGTTAAACAGAGCTGTAGCAAAAATAAACAAAGTTCTCCCAGTTCTCCTGCAGCACAATGTGTTCTACAGGCAGATCCCGCTCCTGAGGAAGGCCAAGCTGAGGGGAAAGATGGGAAGAAGAGAAAGTCTGAATTTCTCCTTCAAAGACAGATGGAAAAGGTTGTGCTGCTTTTCCCAGACCACAGAGCGGGCACAGGGACCTTTGCCATGGGGCAGGATAACCTTTCAGTGCGTGCATGTGCCACTATGCTATGCCACCAGGGACACCTCGAGGCCAAGAAAGCGTCCACTCGCTCCACTGAAGACAGACCATGAAATGTAAGTTTACCACATCAGACTGTTCTGGTCACTGGGTTTGTTCTTTCTCCCATCCCCAACCCTTCAGTCTGGTAAGACTGTGCTGACACTAAATTCAGCTGGGGTGTAGGCTGTGCACTGCAGTGGCTGCCAGGCGTGAGCAAAGGCTGGGGAGATGCTGGATGGATTAAAGCTGAACCAAAGATAAGCCTCATTTATCCTCCCGAGCCTGTCCAGTACAGAATGCACTCCACTGACGCAATTACAGCCTGTAAAAATGCAGTTTTAACACTGCGCTACCTTTTATGAGCAGAATCATCAACTAAAACTCTTCCTAAATGATAGGAATTGTGGCACGTAACAACAAAAAGTGAGTCAGGTTTCTCCAGGATAAACACGGTGCCAAAAGAGCACGCAGGTGTGAACCAAACGCTATAGGGCTGTGTGGGGAGGAAAAGAAGTGAGAAAAGCTTTGGCAGTGTCTTGTGGGCTGTGCAACTCTCATGTGGGCCTGACTCAGCTCACACTCCCTCCGTGTGGGGAGAAAGGCCCTGGGAGCTCCTCGGCAGAGGAGAGAGTGTCGGGGAGGGTGCTTGGTGCGGAGAAGTTGGTGAGTTGCTGCTCATGTGGTCCCAGTGAGATGCAGAGACCCGGCAGGTGATGGGTGAGAGGGAAACAGAGGGACTCACACATAAGTGAAAGACCTTTGAAGTAGAAGAAAAGTATTTTCAAATGTAAAAAGAAAGGAGAACGAGGAGAGAGATGGGCAGACAGCAAGACAATATAGAAAGCAAAGAAGTGGCATGGTTGGGTAATAGAAATAGGGCAAACTGGGGAGCTCAGAAAAGGAATAGCTGAACTAAATTGCTCAAAATGAGTCTCTCCTGTGTTATGTTCTGAGCTGCCATTTATATCTGTGTGGCGTACTGAATATTAGCAAATGGATTTACTCCCATCTCTCTCTGGTGTAAAGGGGTGACAAGGAAGAGTATAGCAGGGAGCTATTCTGTTTTCCCTGGAGCCTAGGTGAGTTTTATATTGGGGTCTAATAGGCCCAGAACTATTCGAAGCTGAATTATACCACCCACGCCCTGAGCAATAATTTGTTTTCTGGTGGGGGAAATCTGGGAAATCAAGCAGCTTCTCCAGAAGTCAATTTTGGTTCTCAAAATGGAGCCAGCTCAAGAAATTGTCATTGATCCACTTCTGAACTTGGAGCAAATTTCCATAAAAATAATCAGATCCTCCCAGCTGCCGAAGTTTGTAACGCCATGTGTTTCACTGCGTGGGACGGGTGGGCTGGGAGAACAGGGGCTGAGCAGCGCTTTGATTTCAGGTTCCTCCTCTTCACCGTACTAATTCTGAATAGGGAGTTAGGTGAGGGATAGGATGGGAGATGGTGCCTTGGCCATCCTCTTCGTAACATCTTGGCAAAAATGAGCAAATGAAAGCAGATTGTTTGGTCTGATCCTCAGCTGATGGAAACTGGAGCAGCCCTATTAGCCTTAAAAAAGCTCGATTAATTTAGGCTCCTGAGAAAGTATCTGTGAATAATGCAGGGAATGGGGCTTGACTGAAACCCCCTGGAAACTCGGGGGAGCTCTGACACCGGGGGAGCTAGGTTCAGACTGGAGCAGGTAACGACAGCTTGATCCCAGAGGTGGGAAGAAAGAAACATGAGGAAGAGCAGGGCCCCTCTGGGGCAGCCCTGATGGTACG
>NW_008823965.1:1790252-1798238 GCF_000699105.1 Pygoscelis adeliae
CCCCTGACTGCCCCCCTCCAAAGGGAGAGCCCCAGCTTCTGACTGAAGAGTGGCAAAGGGAGCCAAGGAGATCCGGGGGTAACAGAGATGGGGCAGAAACAGGCAAATAAGCATAGATTTGAAATATTAACAGGCTGAGTTTAGTGAAGGGATAAGCAAAATAAAACTGGAGGAGAATGGCAATGCTGTTTGAAGGGTAATAATGAACCTGATAGAAAAATTGCTTTAACCGTTTTGGATCTCATGGAAGACCCAAATGTAATTTTATTTTACTGAGAAAATTTAATTGTGTTTCAGGCCAGCTCTGCTTTTCAGCTCTGCTGTGGAGTGTAACGCACGCATATGTCAACGCCTGCCCCTCCCGAAACTCGGGGAGGACTTTGCCGTTTGCTGTTCACTATGGTAGAAAGAGACCTTCGTGGTCTTTTCCCTCCAAGGACAGCACCAGTTGTTTGAGCAAGTGATGGTCACCTGTATTCACAGGTATATGATGTATTTTTAGCACCTGCAATAAATTACTTCTTTTTTCCTTACAGCTTCTGGAAACATTCCCAGTCCCTGGCCTATTCATCAGGATTGTTATATTTCTGCTGCTGAAAAGAGGGAAGTACCTTTTTCTCTTACTATTTATTAGCATGTACAATAGCGTGAGGGACTGCGCCGGGGAGGGGAACCCCGTTGTGAGCAGCACTGGGAAAACACAGCAGAAATGACAGTGACAGTCCTCATCACAGAGTGTTAGCAATTCAAACAGCCATGTCAGTCAAAGAATTTGAGAGAAGGGATGTAACACAAGCAGAAGGAAGAATGTGACAGTTTGCAAACACTGAGTGAGTTGCATGATTTTTCATAGGTGTGTTTGTTCTTTAAGTATCTTCAAGGAAATGCAAATTAATTTTATCCTGGACAAGTCTATGTGCAAGCTAGGTCTGTTGGAGCTGTAGGTTAGACAAGTAGAAATTTCTTTCTTTTGTAGAGATAACCAAAGGGCTTTTTGAAAATTCGAGGAAATTATCCAAAGCCTGTTTTTGCCTAAGAGCACAGGGATATATCATTGAGCCCTAGGGAAGGGCAGTCTTGTGCTAATCTATGAATAATAAGCAGAAGAAAGTAGTAAAACAGATGCAGTGGAGCAAAAACAAAAACCTCACCAAACAAAACCTGATGATTTTCCAAGGTAAAATTTCGGGGTAGGTGGAACGTATTGATGTTTCCTAAAACAACCAATTTAATCCCTCCACACTGCAAAGGTAACATCAAACTTAAATTTAGGAAATTAGGCTAAACGTTTTCTATCATGCTGAACTTTTCCCTCAGAGAAATGATAACACAGAAGGAATTTCCTTGGGAAAGAAAAGAGTAAAAGATGCTGCAGAATTATTTTAGTTAAACTGACTGCAATACTAAAAATGAATTCTGGGGCAGGACAATAAAGAAACTCATACAAGAATATTAATTCTGCTTCCAATCATCCGAGGAGTTCAGTCACTGAAGTCAGGAGTGAATTCATAGTCTGTCTGGTTTCCACGGGCTTTGGGGAGGCCTTGCCAATGCTATTCTTTCCTGCTAGATTTGCCTGTGACTCTTCAATGTTATTAGTGGAAATAATTTCCTCTGTGGAGAAGCAGCCACCTCTCCCCTGTTGCTCTGTCTCTGCTGTGGATTGTTCCATCGTACATTGTATCTTCCTCAATCCTCCTAGGCAGCACCAAGGGCTGTGCCTGCAGGGTGTTGTTCAGTCTTTTGTCCAGGCACAAAACGCCCATCCTAAGCTAATCATGAAGGCCAGTCTTCTCCCGGTGAAAGCACTCTCTGAGGACTCACCTCTGCCATGGTGCCTTCAAGGAACTAACCCACTAATTATAGGAGAGGAGCGCTTGGATTTATATCATACATGACATTAAAACCTGGGACCTGGGGGTGCTGGTCGACAGCCGGCTGAACATGAGCCGGCAGTGTGCCCAGGCGGCCAAGAAGGCCAAGGGCATCCTGGCCTGTATCAGAAATGGTGTGGCCAGCAGGAGCAGGGAAGTGATCGTGCCCCTGTACTCAGCACTGGTGAGGCCACACCTCGAATACTGTGTTCAGTTTTGGGCCCCTCACTGCAAGAAGGACATTGAGGTGCTGGAGCGTGTCCAGAGAAGGGCAACGAGGCTGGTGAGGGGTCTGGAGAACAAGTCTTATGAGGAGCGGCTGAGGGAACTGGGGTTGTTTAGCCTGGAGAAAGGAGGCTGAGGGGAGACCTCATCGCTCTCTCCAACTACCTGAAAGGAGGTTGTAGCGAGGGGGGTGTCGGTCTCTTCTCCCAAGTAACAAGCGATAGGACGAGAGGAAACGGCCTCAAGTTGCGCCAGGGGAGGTTTAGATTGGACATGAGGAAAAATTTCTTTACTGAAAGAGTGGCTAAACCTTGGAACAGCCGGCGCAGGGAACTGGTTGAGTCACCATCCCTGGAAGTATTTAAAAGACATGTAGATGAGGCGCTGAGGGACATGGTTTAGTGGGCATGGTGGTGTTGGGTTGACGGTTGGAATCGATGATCTTAGAGGTCTCTTCCAACCTTAATGATTCCATGATTCTATGAAAAGCAGAAAGGGAGATCCCAAGGCTGAGACCCCAGGTACTCGTCCCGTCACTTTGCTGTGCTGCTTGACCCCTTCCCTGTCCCTCTGGTTCCCCAGGGAGACCTGCTCACCCCCACGGGCAGCCTGTATTCCCTCGGTGAGGGACTCTCCAAGCCCTCTTTGAAAACCCAAATCTAAACACAAGGGTGTTGAACCTTATAAAATGTGGCTGCAAAGAATAAGTAATTCCTATCTGTAACACATTATAAAGTCCTCAGCTAGCAGGCACTAGGGCAGAGGGAAATGGTTATTTTAGCCGTATCATCTCTTACGATTGCTTGTTCTCCATCTTGGCGGAGGGGTGGCTGGCAGCGCACAGCCCCGCTGTTTTAAGCTCGCCAGGCTCCTGTGTTGGCTCTCTTGCTGAAGTGCCTGAGATGCCTTACAGGACTTGGCCATAAACTGTGCAGTCCAAGGAAGATGTTGCTTGTTTTCTGAAGGGCAGGATGAAATCACCCTGTGTATGTCCTCTATCTATTGCCTCTCTGCGCAGGGAAAACATAAATGCCTTTCCCACCATTTTATTTATTGGCTTTTCTCTGTTTCCTGGGAAAAGCCTTTTTTTTTTTTTTTTTAGTACTTTTGTGTGTGTGTGAGAGTCTGTGTGGGGTAGGCGTGTGTGTGTGTTTAGAAGGTTAAAAAAAATTTCTTGCTGTCAGCAAGTGATGTTACAAACCTGCTCTGACAAGGCTGGTTGTATATTTACAGTTGGTGAGAGCGAAGGCTTCATCAATCTTCACGCTTTGAAAGGGACAGGCCCGCTCCCATGAGCACCTGCTCCGGGAGAACAGCTGAACTGTGACTTTCCAGGGAGCTAGCTGTAAATTTTAGCCATTCCCCCCGCAGCCCACGCATGCTTGAGCTCTTTAACCTTCCCAGGCTGGCAGGAGTCCCAGCAATCAGTTTAGTGCAAAGACTGGGGTTCTTTTTAATTAACCTTTTGTTTCCCACTGCAGGTGTTTCAAAGTTTCTTAATGTTAAAAAGGAAGAGGAAAAAAATTGTTTGCAGAGGTGCATCCACTCTCTTCCACTTTTTCTATGCTTGGTGATCAAACGGGATCAGCCTTTCTCGTGTTTCTCCTCCACGTTTGCCTCTTGGATGTATGTCTGTAACAGCATCTGCTGGGAATCTGCAGCACGGGTTCCCTTTAGGCGTCTCCAGAAAGTATTCCTACGAGTGCACTTTAGTTTCGTCCTGTAAGGTCACGTTTTCTTCCTTCATGAGTGAGGCACCTGCTTCTCCAACCCACTCCTCTTTCTCCAGGCAACTTTCTTCAGACGCTTGACTCCCTCGGTGTGTTGATGTTCTGTTTAATTAGTTTGGCCTCTCGCACCCAGCCCGCCCAGCCAGGGGAAGTTTGATTATAGACTCGCTGAATGCTTCTGGCAGCCTCCGGTCTTCCCAGAGCGCTCACTCAGTGAAAGGAAAAAACCAACCCTTCCTACAACTCCAAACAGGCCAACCTGTGTTAACCATCTTTTAATGGTATGCTGGACGAGGCCAGTGAGGAGACAGAGTTTAGAAAATGTAGCAGGAAACCACGGGGAGAGGATTTAGATGGATCACGCTTGGGAGGTGTAGCAGTATTTCTGTATGTAAAAGCACCTGGTTTACTTCAGGTAGGCTGTCCTGTTAATAAAATAAAGCTGTATCACTTTGGGAGGGAAATATTCCTGTGCTGTAGGAAAAGGGAAGTATTGTCCTGTTTGATCAATAAAATTATTAGTAGAACAAGAACCTGTTGCACCTCTAAGAAAATTCCTATGTGGAAATTTATCACAAGGAAAAAATACATTTAAGCCCCACTTAAAACAATAAAATATATCTTTGAGGGAAAGTTTCAGACTTTTCTGTATAAGAGGAATAATGGTTTCTATAATTTAATAGGTGCTAAATTTGGTGAGGAGTGCCAGCAAATCCATTTCACATAATGATATTTTATCTCCCTTGAAATGGTCATTTTCATGAATGTCTTTTTATTGGTTCCCTTGTCCCATGAAGTGTCCAAGGTGGTGCTGCTCATCCCCACAAGCTGAGCACATACAGAGGCAGGGATGACTAGAGAAACCTATTAATAATGGTGACACAAAAAATGGGCAGGAACTGCATGACAGTTAAATGTGCTCCCTATAAATAAAGAACATTTCTACTTTGGCCCTCAGGGCTGTGGCTTTTTAGCGCTTGCTTTTGTAGGAGTTAAGGTGGTCACAGCTATCAAAAACTAGAGATAAGATGTGAAGAAATTCAGGTGAGGATAACAGGAAAAAAAAAAAAGAGGGTTTCCAAAGAAGATCTCACTGAAAGTTTCAGCTAGAAAAAAATCTGAAATTGCCCTTGAGTGAGGGATTTTGTTTACATAGGTGAGGGCAATTTGCTTCTTGGTAAAAGGAGTGATTTCTTCCCTTAGGTATCTAATTGCAGATTCACAGAGCCAAACCTTTTCCTCATGTAGCTCTATTGAGATCGATGGGAGCATTAGTTACGAAGGTTCACAGACTTTTAGAACCCTCATAGTGTAACATTGTAAATAAACTAAAACTCATGGTTATGGTTTCATTCTGGTTGGTACTTTATGCTGAGTAGAGGTAGCAACCACAATCTGTGACTGCTATCACAAAAAATAAACTGAGTTTCAGGAAAGGGAACAGAGACATTTTTCTTGGGAAAAACAAGCAGAAAGTTGGAAGAAAATCAGAATAAAATGGAAGGAAGTGGAAAATATACAAGCGTAGGTATCAAAAAGGCAATATATGATATTCTAGTGTGATAAATACACTTGGTATAAAATGGCCAGTGACATTCACAGTCAACACAAGGTCTTTGCTGCCTTCCCTCTCATGTGCCGTATACCTGTAGAATCAAAATCGTCTTGAGCTTTGCCACCCTTTGAATTCTCCCACCTTAAGTGGCTGGTTGCCTACCTGGGAGCTCCTGCAGCCCTGCCTGTGTGGATGAACAAGGATGTGCCAACATTTGGTCCCGAAACTGAAAATTCAGAATGAAGCAAGGAGCAAAAGAAGTGACAAGATGAGCCATTGTGGGAAATGATGGGAAGACTGTGAAAACGGATATAATAATAAGAAATGTTGTATGGGCCAAAGGAATAATAGATCAGCAATGGAAAGACTCTAAAAGCTGCTGAGAGTTATTGATAGACATTGTGTAAGAAAAAAAATTAAAAAAAAAATCACTGACAGTTTTGCCTTCATGTTCACAAAGGCGGATGGCAGGGCAGATGCCACAATGAAAGATAAATTTCCTTTTGCATAAAGAAGAAATATTGAAGGAAACCGAGCAGAGGTGATGGAGAAATTAAGAGTGTTAAAAGACCCTGAAAGCATGTGGTCCATGTCAAACCCCTTTCAGGATTTTGAGCTGAGTCAGTAAAAAGCAGGAAAAATCTGTTGGGGGAAATGAGAACCTCTTTGAAGACCAGTAATGGAGAGGTTCCTGCAAGTGTCAAGTCCAGAGGTCCAAGGAAGCTTTCCAGAAATGAAAGCCGGTGGTACAGAGGAAGGTACCTTGCATGGCTGGGAGGCCAGTGTGTATTTTAATCTGGGGTTGCAGTAGAGAAATAGTTAGGAGAAGTTATGAGTTTAATTAAGGAAAACCATCAAGGATTAAAAAATTGGAAGCTGTGCCAATAAAGGGAGAAGAAAACTGACAGCGGCTTTCTGAGGAATTAATGCAAATCATAGGCCAGGGAAAGCCAAAAGATATAACTTCTGCAGTGGCAGGAAAGGTTGAATATAACACAGTCGAGAAGTGTAATCTGGAGTAAAAGCGACAAGTGTGGGACATGCAAGTGCCTGGTCGAGCACTGGGCTGGTGGGTCCTTGCAACTGAGCTACTTGTGAGGATGCTCTGGCTTGTACTGCCCTGGCTGTGAGCTGGGAGAAGGTCTGATGCTGAAGGAACTTCAGGACACAAGATAAAGCGATTATTGAGGTGAATTTAACTGAAGGAAGCACAATTCGGAGACAAGAGGAAGGGAACAAATACTACAAGAGTTTGAGGGCTGCTGGCCTGGCTGGGGAACCAGCGAGCATGAGTTCAACCCAAGCACTGATCGGGCAATTTTCTGTGTTTCTGCAACAAGCTTCAATGAAAGATTTCTGATTCACGCACTTAATTAATTAAAACTCCAAGCATCCCTGAAATAGGTAAGTGCAAGCTAAACAGCTACCATCAAACATCGTGCATCAGACTTTCCAACGGATAACCAGGAGGAAACTGCTCTTCAAAAACTTGAATAAGTGTTTTGGGGAAAACCAGCATAATTTTGGTTCTCTCCAGCTGTCTGAGGCCCATTTATTTGGTATCCAAACAGCTTTAAAGCACTCGTTATCATCTTGCCTAGAGTAAGCAGGTAACGGGGACTACAGGAAGGACTTTGCCTACTAAATCTTATGTCTTTGTTTTAGGAAGACTGCCTGTTCTTCTACAGAAGAACAAAGTGGGAGCCTGGATCCGTATTTGCAACCAGCCTCGACAAGAGCTGCATGTCTTGCTGCTCACCTGTGCCGAGCTGCTACTATGCCCCATACCTGGCCCTTCTTAGCTCTACTTTGTAGATTTATTAAAGCTTTTGAGGATGAATCCACTCAAAGAGTCCCAGGAGTGCTTCACGAAGCGACAGGGACAGGAAGGGGTGAGCAGCCGCCAGAGGGGTGCTGGCCCGGGGCGGACGTGGGCCTACATGGGGGCCTTCCTCTGAGCTCCAGAGGACTTCTGGGCAGAGTTGAGGGGAGTAAATAAAAGGGAAAGGGAACCAAAAGTGAGTTTTTCCAGTGCCGCTCCACTGCAAGTCTGCAGCTACCTGTGAGGGACCGCGCCCCAACTGCCTCAGACAACCACATTTGGTGAGGAGACAGCTGCCCCCAGCTGTGCTGCCTATTAGACACCCCCCCCCCCATACCCAGGTGTGGCGTGCTGTTCAACGCCCCCCCCCCCCCCATATCCAGGACTGATTAATTTGCACCTCAGATAGAAGGAAATGAGGAAAAGAAGAAGAAACAGCTCCCTGTGGAAGCCAGCGTGTGCCCCACTGGGGGCTGGGACAGACCCTCCTGCCGGTGGGACAGCTGCCTCCCTGCGCCCCATTGCAGACCGCTCCTCGGGGGGGACCGGCATGGCCTTGCATGGCCAAGCGCAGCACCTGCGGCGGGGGAGGCTAAACTTGGCTCAGCTTCTGTGTGCATCTTCCTCAGGTAAAGTCCTGGGCGGAGGGGGACTTCGCGGGGATTGTCACTCTGTGCCCATCTGGGACATGGGCCCCGTGAGGCGGTGTAGGCCCGGCCCCATGTGGGCACGGCGGCCGGATCAAACCCCCCCCGCCACGGCGCCTCCCGGCTGCGAGGA
>NW_008823965.1:1798536-1817630 GCF_000699105.1 Pygoscelis adeliae
ATGGAGGTCGGAGCGCCCGCCGCCTGGGCTCTCTCTCCCACGGGCACGCTGGCCTCCGGAGGGCCGCTCCAGACGGAGGGGTCCCGAACGGGGAGATTTTGACTTCCCTTTTCCCATGTACCGGGAAGATGAGGGGACATCTGCAAGAACTTATACCCCAAATAAGTGTATTTATATATAGCCGGGGTTCTGCTCTGGGATCCCAGCAATCCCTGGTGGCTTTGCCGGGCAAAGTCTTGCAAGAAATGCATCTAAACAGATGCCCTGGCTTCCTTGCAAACGTCTCCTCTCAAGAGAGAGATTTGCAAGAGATTTTATTTGCGAGTTGAATTCCTTTGTCTCAGGGGAACTGGTGCATGTGGTGTTTGTTGATCAGGCTGTACCCCAGAAATTCGTTCCCTTTTCACTTTGGTTTGAAAAAAAAACCCAACAACAAGCCAACCCAGAGATGATGCGTTCATGTAAATAGCAGCCCTAGTGCTGTAGTGATCGCTTTGCTAGGCTGAATGCTATCAGCAAGTGTTGGTGTGCTCTTGTAACTTACACCAAGAAAGCTGCGGTTGTTATTAATCTCAGTTCTGCTGTGAGCTGCCGCTTTCACAAAACAATATACAACTTCATTCAAGCATGCTATTGTTGTTGTCTGCCTGGCACTTTAGGCTGCTGTGTGAGGGAAGGTTTTATAGGCTCAACATTTACAGTAAGTAAATATCAGCATTTTCACCAGCCTCCTTCCTCCTCTCCCCAAAGCTCAGGCTTTATTTTCGCTCCCCCCGCCCTCTTTTGCCACCAACTTGATCTTATTAGTCTGCAAAATTATAGCCTTGTCGTAAACCTGGCATTCTGAACTGAGGAGAGCCCCTAGCAGCAACGCTCATATTTTCATTCTGTATTTTTCATCAGTGACGTTGGTCCAGGGTTGTTTTTGTTATTATTACTTTTTTTTAACACTGCCTTGAAAGGATAAAGCTGGAAAGCCCTATCCATTTCCTGGAAAAGCCAGTTTCTGTCTGTCAGCATCTGTCATGCCATGTACACTATTATTTAAAAACAACTACAGCAATGGACAGACCAGACTATATAAGGGATTTCGCTAATTCCCGTATTCACCAGCCCACAGTATTTCTTGTTTAGCCTCCCAATGCTGCTGAGAAGTGCATAGGAAGGCTAAACAAGAAATAAACATTAAAGAAGTACTCGTATCCTCTTTTTGCAGACAGACAGGGAGATATAACTGCATCCACACGGAGTGGCTCAGGGCTTGAGGTTGCATCTGGCCATCGCTCCCTGCCCTGAGCACGCTGCTTCCACGCTGCGGAGGTGCTAACTCCAGTTTCCAGCCAGCTTTTCTCCCAGGGAAGCTCATGTACAAGGTCAGCCTCGCTTGCCCCTTGGCTCTGCAAGCACTTCACACAGTAAACACTGCTCTGCAAATTCAAAGCCACAAATGAGTGAAGATGATACAGATGTAGCTTGGAGGCTTCAGACTTACTTGCAAATTAACATCATTTCTCAGAGGCAGGTGTGATTGTATCTTTGCGGGTAGCTAGGAGGGGAATAGAGTCACAGATACATTATGCAGTCTTCTCCTTACACTTTAATGGGGGGGAAATGAGAACTGACATATCAAATGTGAGAAATCAAAACTTAGCTGTTCAGTTAGGGAGACTGTAGAGGGACCATCGCCGGGATCTGGGGGGGGGGGAGAGGATTCTCTGGGAAACAGGCACTGTCAGCTTTCGTGTCTGTTCTAGGCGGTCCTAGCATTAGGCAGCATTGCTGTTCTGCCTTTTAGTAATTTTATGGACCTGATATTTTAAGGCACCAAAGGGAACGATGATGTTCATTCGACATGTGAGATTATAAAGTGGTGAAGTGTTTGTTTGCATGGCCTGGATTGGTAATGTCTACTTTAGAGAGCTTGCTGTTTTATTACCCACTTTCTGGTGGAGAATACCAGAAAGAGAGAAACAGCAGAATTATTATTATTTATTTTGTTGCAGTTAGGTTTTTATGAAGATAGGTGTACAGATGAATATATAAATATTCCTGAGCAACTGCAAATATAATACAAAAATATGGGATTTGCTTGCCAAAGCTGAATTCCTGCCAGTCTTTGAGTCGTTTCCTGAAACGCTTGTCTGCTGAAGAACACCAGTGATTCGCTTTAACGGAGTACAAAAAGCATGCACTGGTACAAGGAAGACTTGTGGGCGGAGATGAATAGATGGACCATGTAGGCAATGTGAGCTCTCTTTCAACAGTTCATTGTTGCAGTCATTGTGCAAGGTGGATTTTTTGCACGTGTGAAGAGGTGGGTAGATATTCACTGGGGCGTTTGGGAATGGAAGTCTCCCAGGCTGGGTTATGTGGTAGTAGCAACACACGCACGTTTATACATATTTTTGCACCTGATTGTGCATATGGTTGTGAGTAGAAGTACCCAGGCACCTTCAGGAAAAAAAAAAAGACTGCTGATTTACATATATACTGTATGTTTCCTATAAAGCAAGGTGATGCTGGGCAATGTGATGCAGGATTGCTGGGCAATCCTACAAAGCTGGGCAATGTGATGTTTTGCTACAATGGGTGCCCATTTCTGTTAGCTGTGTATTGTTTGAGGGAGTAAGTTAAATTCTGCCTCTAAGGTACGTGTACGTCTAGGTACATGCGTTTGATATGGAAATTGAGAAATCTTAGCTGATGAGCTGTGCAGCTGGGGGCAGAATTGAGCCCATGGTTAGTACAGCCATACAGGCATCACTTCCTTCCTTCGTTCCTGGATGCTGTTTCTGCATTGTGAAACATTCCCCTTGTCTTCCTTTTCTCTTTTCTGGAAAGGCCTCCTGTGGCATTTGTTGTGTTTATAGCTTTTTATGGGACTTGCAACTCTGGAGTTTCATTGCCACTCCATAATTGGTGTTAATTCTCCTCTTTTTATGGTTTTAAAAATGTACATGCTCTACTCTTACAAACTCTGTAAAATGCCATTAGTGTGTCTTAGCATGATCATAGTTTGTTTACAGATGCCTTGCTATTGTAAGCCTCTGTCTTTCTATGGTACAGTTACCAGAAAATGGATTAAAAATTAAATGAACATATTGCTTTGTTTGTTTGTTTTTAATGAAAGCTGTTTTCCAATCAGCTCCTTATTTGATCAAAGATTGCATCTGAGTTAATTGTGTGGGTTTGCCCAGTTTATGATTCTTTCTCTGAGATAACTGGGTCAAGTTTTGTTTACATTGTGACCCACGTAAACTCTGTGGTAAACCACACTCACACCTCTTTCCCAAGGCCAAAGCAGTGCATGGAGATAATGCCTGTAAACTAAACTAAATGCACAACTGTAGGCATGTAGTTACTTGATGTCAGCATGTCACTTTTTCAAGAGAATTTTCATCCCCAGCTCCAACTGGCATTCAGTTTTTGGGTTACATACATGAATTTTATAGCCTTTGGTAGAGGCAAGAGATTGTCCACAAACTGCGAGTGCTGTTCGTTTATATCCCCAATGATGTGTGTGTGATGGAGAAGCGCTGCTTTGGACTATCTCAGTTTGAAAAGTCTTGCAGCCATCTTTTAAATGCACTTGCACCTTGTTTTGCAGTACTGTGCCAGGCTTCAGACTCTTCCTCTTCCAACTTTCTCCAATGGACATTTCTTCCATCATGGGCTCCTTTCTCACCACACAGCTTTGAAAAGGTGAGAACAATTTGTGAGGCACGTCTGATACCAGCTTTGCCCACAACACTCATCACTACCAAAAGTAATTACGAACCCTGCATTTGATATCCTCCCACTTGGTGCTAGTGGGGCCATTCTTACCAGGGTCACTGCCCCTTAGAGACCATCATTTTGTGTCCATGTGATGGCTGTCTTGAACACAAGTCGTTCAAGACCTTCTTCTTTTTACACTGTCCCATCGTATGGATTGACTTTAGAATCCGTCTTTCCATCAACAACTCTGTAGATATTATTCACAGTCTGGTGATCTTTGCTAGAAGAGTTCGGCTATCTGTTGGGATAGATGTAGCCACAGAGAAATTGGTACAGAGGTTTGATGACCAATGTTAAGCAGGAAAAAGAGATCACCGCAGCAATTGTATTTGTGGCACATTGTCAGTAACCAGCTTCCTAATCACTTGTGTGAAAATATCACAATGAAGTTTCCAGAAATCAGTCCTTTTTGGCTGCTTATCAGAGGATGATGCTCTGTTCTCTCCATGAGATGTGTGGATGGGAACTCCAATGTCTGTGGATGACCTGAAATATATAAGCCCTTTATCACATAATTGCATTTAATGCTGCTCTTCTCCTTTTAAGTAAAATGTTCCCAAGCAACTGGCTGATTTTTCAGTGTTGTAAGTTACTCTTTTGGCGCTCGGGTATAAAAATGTACAAATATTATGATAATGATGTTCCTGGTGACTGTGACAGTGTTGAGTGACCCATCACAGTCAGATATTGTGCTGGGTTTGTGTGGCTGTTGTGAAAATGACATTCAATTAATTTGGTTAGCAACATTAAAATTGATTATTGTCCATGAAAATGATAATTGGGAAATCAGTTATTGATTAACATAAGACCAAGATTCCAACTGTCTCAGCATAGTTGCAACTTGTGTTAAAATAAAACACTTTTTGCGACTCCTGCCATTTTAGCTGAGCGGTATGTTCCCTTCATTTAGTGCATTGTTCCAGAGTGGATCCTCACCCATCTTCTTTCACAGGCTAGACAAACTGGCCTGGGTGGTAAATATGAAATCTGTGCTGACGTCTTTACTGCCAACACCTATTTCTTCATTTCTTCTTTGTGCTGTTGCTACCTAGACATCATATCTGACACCCTAGGGCTTCCCTCCTGGCTCCATGATAGGTAACATCAGAACAATTAATCCAAGAACATCTTGTTCTCTACCTGCTTGGATGGGAAGGTAGGAAACTGTTTCTAATCCTGGGTCTCTTGCACGGAAAGAAGCACTGCTTTATTGCCACTGTCTCAGCAGTCAAATGAATGTCAAAAAATACTGCTATTTTCTTATGTTTACACTTAAAAGCAAATGTAATACATATTTTTATAATTAGTATCAGCATTATTATTGTGCTTACACTAAGAAGCCCCGTTGTTGACTTAGCCCTACCTATGTAGGGGCTGTACAAAACACATAGTTAAAAGGAAGTCTTGGCTGTGATGAACAGAATTCGTTACTTGAATATGAGTGGAGATTCTGTAATTCTGATTGCAGATGATCCCAAGTAATTCATTGACAGGCGTGATGTTGCTCCAATTTGACACCACAATAGCAGAGACGAATCTGGCCCAAAGTGTCTCTCTAGCGTGTTCCTTTAGCAAATTAATACTACGTCTTGTCCCCATTCCTTCCGTGGAGTGCCTTTGCTGCTGTATCTCGCAGCACTCTGCAGGGACGCAGCGAGGGTATTTTACAGAGACAATGTCTAGCTTTGCATTCATGTCTCTTAGGAGAGAGTACCTATCATGCCTTTTTGGCCTATATTTCATATTGTTCTCTGCGAATAACAGGATCTGATGATTGAAATCTACTACCTGGGATCTGAAATGAATTGTTTGCTTTCTCATGAAACGTTATGCTTCTCCATTTCCTTCCCCTTTGCACACATATACATATGCGTGCATTCACACAGACACACCGGGGCTTCATCATACAGCAAATTGCTTATACACATGTAAGCAAATATCTTCTCAAATCATCTCTTATCACCAAGTGGGGTGTGGTGCTTGTTGTTCAAGGGGTTGAGGTTGCCTTTCAATCTGCCAGGGCCAGCCTGACACCAAAAATAAACAGCATAAGCCTGGAACAGTTGTCACAAGGGGCAGAGAGAACTTGTCAGGCAGGAGTGTGTGAGCCGGCAAGATGATAATGTGGCATGACACTTCTGAAATGAGACACCGGTTGCCATGGTGAGGAGTCAGGAGGGACTATCCCTCCAGAGGCTGAAATAAAACATGCTTTAAATGATGTTTGATTAGAATTTAGATCATGTAACTGAGTGGCTGGACCTTTTTTTTTCCTTTCCTTTTTTTCCCCTCCCTTTACTTGTTGTCATTGTCGGCTTTGGCTGCTGGCAGAGTTCACTTTGGGAAGAAAGGGCTCTGGGTCCGGAGCAGCCCCAGCTGTAACCCCCCTCGCTCCACCACTTCCAGCGTGCTGAGAGGTTACTTAGTTCCATGCCCAGTCAATTATGCTCCTTGCTAACTCTGCTTGCATTTTCCACTTGAGTCCATCATAGTTTAAACCAGTTAAAAATGATTCCCTCTGTTCTGAAAAACAGTTAATCAATAACACCCTGAGAATATTTCTTGTCTTCTTTTGCTTTCCCTGACCAGTCTACTCAGGGTATCCGTCATCTTGTTAATATATATTAAAACTACAGCCCATGAAGTCTTACGCACAATATCCTTCCTGGACTCTTCATATTAAAGGAGGATGTGAATGCGTGTGCGTGTATGTGACCGTCTAAGTGGTAAAAGGAACCTGAAACAGAAAGAATTTGAGAGAATAATGCAAAGCAATTGTCCTTGTGGCCTTGTAGATGGAATGGGACTTTTAAAAGTAATTTTAACTTTCTTTGCAGTTTTAATGCAGCACACAACCAAATATATTTTTTATGTCTTTCCCAGCAGAAATGGACAATAAAAGAGCTGGTTCTGGGGTACAGAACTTTCTAACTCTGTGGTGCTTTTTGGTATATCCAGATGTTCAAAAGTCTTGAAGCAGGTATCCAATGTCTGGATAAATCTGCTGGAAAACAATAGCCAATTCCAGTGCTCCCTGGATGCGGACAAAAGCACTCGGCAAAGAAGGGCAAATGCACCAAGTTCTGCTAATTTCAAGATCACCTGAGGGCCAGCTATTTATTGATGTAAATCAGCTAGCTTGGCTGGTGCTGATGCACACAGAGTCCCAGGGCCTAACATTTGCTCGGTGTCATCTCTAATCGGTTGTGAGTGGAAGGTGTTAAAATACAAGGGATTTTTTTTTTTTTTGGTTGCTGGAGTGAACTAGGTTTGATGACTCACTGCTGGGAGTCGTTGTTAAGTCTGCATTGGATAAGTCAATGCAGAAGCAGGTTTTATTGGCAATTTTTTGACTGAAAGGCAGAAAGTCAAACTATCATGGAGACTGTACTATAGCCTACACTGGGTGGAGATACTTTGTACAATGGTAAAATTCCTGTGGAACTGTGAACAGGGGTGTGTGTGTAGCTAATAATGATATTCTTACATACATACTGCAAATGAGCTCCCCCTTTATCAGCACATTTAAATTGTGGTCATTTGCTTTGGTAATTGAAATAGTTACACCAGGCCAGTGAACGTGTGACTACAAGTACGTTTTTCTCGGCTATTAAAATCTCTATGCAAGACCATGCTGATTAGAGTTTCTATTGTGTGTATTTAGAGGGAAAACAGACTATATAGCGGCTATGCATGAGACAGAGTGTATTCAAGGAGTCAGAGGGTGCCCTGTAATTTATGAGAGACAAACATGTATATTAGATATTGTTAGAATACATAATAATCCTCTGGCAATAATTTATTCAGCTTGCAAGGTTAGGATCGCCATAATTCTTGGTTGCACTCTAATGAAGACTGCTGATGCTTATTATACATTTTTGTCTACATTAGAGGTACCTGTGAATATATGGATCCTGTACTTGCCTCCTGCTACCCCACTACTCATGGAGCTGCCAGTAGGACTATATTGTGTGGACCATTTGTCTAAATAGTCCAGGAAAGTGCATCAGCTGTATTGGCTTCTTGTCAGCGGTTCTCTGTAACTTTGTGCCCATAAAATCATCTTCTGCAGATTTAGCCTGCTTTTCTCACACTATTAGGTCACCCCTGGCTCCGGGGTGACAGAAGCATCATCAGGAAGTCGTGTTCTTCAGCAGTGCATGCTGTCCATCTGCAAATACAGAGAAACCAGATGGATGTTCCCCTCGAAGTTTTAAACTGGGCACTCAAACCTGATTAATTTGTTGGTGGGATAGGGTGGGGTGGTCTGGACTGAGAGGAAAAAAAGGAAGAAGGGAAGAAATCAAAAGTTTCCTTCCCCCCAGAACTCAGTGACTTTCCATAAAACTTTTGCTCCAAAATCAGTTTACGATTCCACCCATAAAGTAATTTCCAAGTGATTTATTACCATCTGACAGTCCACTCCAGGATTTTTGGTGACACTACATGGGTCTTTTGAGCTTTATGGTCAAATTTAATGGTGATCACTGCAGCCAAATGGATGAAAAATGTCCATTTCTTCACCACTGTTTCTTGTATTGGCCTCAGGGATTAGAAAAGTAGGTCTTTTATTTAGTTACACTGTCAGCAGCAATTTTGATGTGAGTTCAATTGCTCAGTTTGGAGTTCAAATGTTCCAGTCTGAACACAGCCGCGTGGGGTCGTAAAGCATCTTGAAAACTGCTCTGCTGCTTGCCCCACGTCTGCATGGAAAACTGCCCAGGGACTGTGATGGTCATTGCGGGGTCTAAATACCAAGTATGGGAGGGAAGTAAAGCCAGAGAATAAAGGGAGAGTCATTTTTGAAAGAACAACAGAGAGAACTGAGAGTGCATGGGTGAGAACCTTGCTGAAGGCAGCATGGACCTTCGATGGGTGGGTGGGCCATACATCAAACACATGCCTTTATGTTGTGGAACAGCAATGTGGAGGCAGAATATGGTAGGGTGGTGGGAAGAAGTAGGGAGCACGTATCAGATGAAGCAATGGGCCATATCATGTTTAGAGTCTTGCCCTACAGTAAAAATTCTTGGTTCCTTTAGTCCAGAAGGGAGAAAAATGTTCATATTCACAAGGCAATGGAAATAAACAGGGAGAGAGAACGTGAGGTAAGGAGCTCAGTGCTAAGAGAGCTGGATGAATTGGTAGAGTGATGCCAACATCGGAGTAATGAGAGGAAAAACATAGTTTTGAATGGGGAAGCCTCGGTCTCTCACTGTGTCCATGGGCAGTTTTCTTCTGTTAGACACTTGCGCTCCTGGCAGCCTCATTTTGTAACCAAGATGTTTTTCTGCTTAGCTGATTGCAGTATGTGTTCTGTTCACGTCATCCTTAAGAATCAGTGGTAAGGAAGGGGTTAAAATTATTTAACTGTAGGGCTTTTTGGTGCATATTAATTAGGTATTGCTCTATTTTATCGCTATAGTGCACTTTGTACAGCAGTTTTAAAAACGCTTTAAGTAATGTTTGCTATGCTTCCTGCAGTCTAATCTGCCAAATAATTTAGGTTATCCATGCCATGGAATTTACTTAACACTGACGTAGAAATTAGCCCTGAAGTGCTGGAAGATCCCATAGCTGCTGATTATGGTTGTGTGATAAAAGCATAGGCCTATAATGATTTTATACAATGTTTTCATCTAATGGTTCATCTGGTTTTGAAGGCAGTCAGCATTTTGATCAGAGAGACGCACATTATGATCCTCACCACCAGTAGAGAGTCATGAGAAAAGCTACTCTTGCAGGCTACTTGGTTTGCAAGGCTATAACATTAAACGGCAGATTCGTGCCGCCATGCTGTGTCTCTGGCTTTGATTCAGACAAGATCGCTCACTATGGTAGTGGCACTACTTAAATAGCTAAAAGTTTTTTCATTCCCCTTCCTGGTTTGGGACGTTAATAGCTGTGGAGTTCAGTGAAATGGCTTCTGTCAATACAGGGGTTGATTTGCCTCTAACCCGGTATCTGGCTGACGCTGAAGACAAAGCTCTTTTTCACCATGGTGCTGCAGGTACTCAGGAGACAAGAGCTGCAGTCATTTGTGATCCTTTTGCATTTCTGGAGGAGGCAGATGCTTATTGTGGAGGTGTTTGTAGATACAGGGATCATGGAGACTTCTCTGTGGATTGCAGCAAGGCCAGGATGTCACCCTTGGTCCAAAGTGATCTGATCAGCCTTTTCTGCCCTGCTCTTAGGGTGACTACAAGAGCCTGGTCTCAGGTGGTGTAAGTATAAGCCACCACTGTGGCTTCTCTGAAGTTGAGTGAGTTATGTCAGTTCAATCCACCTGTAGATCTTAGTCTGCTGTTTCAGGGCAATATTTCTTTCCATTAATTCTAGCTTTACCTGTTTTTTTATTGAATCCACAGTGAGGTCATTACAGAACTATAAACCTCAATAACGTGTCTCTTTGAGAGTGCTTGATATCTGCATATGGCTGCCTAGAATTTACTCTGCCTATTGAACCTGAATGCATCTAATCAACTTCTGGGTACAGGGTTCTACAGGATAATTAACAAAAAGCAAAGAAGAAATGATCTGGAAATTATTATATAGCTTCTTGAAGTACCTTCTGTGGAAACAGATTTTTTTTCTTGAACTGAGCATTAAAACCTGCAAGAGTCTTCCATGGGGAATTTTCCAAGTTTTCTTCTTCCCATCGTATTTCCACGCTCTCTTGTCTTCCTTTCCTTTGGCCAAAGCACATACCGCTTCGCCACAACATTTGCATGTGCTATTGTAGCACACAGCTCTTCTGATCCCACATCAGGTGTCAAATCTTTAATATGATTTCCTACATGTTTGACTAATCAATGCAGAACATCATCATGAAAGATAATTTTACCCTCTGGCACTTCAGGGACAGGATAATGAGGCCTGGTGTTTTCCATTTTTTATTCTTCCACAAGAATCTACATTTTTTAGTCCCAGCTAATTGATTTAAGTTCATGGAGGAAGGTTTTTTTCCCTTTCCCTTCCAGTATCTTGGATATTAATGGATTCTAGTGAGCTAGCAGAGCTGTGTGATCAGTATGTTTAGAGATTCAATATACTGCCGTTCTGACCTTTCAGAAGCCAGGGGAAAAACATTAGGCCCAGCATGTTGATCCCACATGAACACTGAAATCTCAGGCAGGTTGGAGCTGCTTGAGCTGGCTGGAGATGGAGACTTTCTGCAAGAAGGGAGGTTTGTTCTCAAATCATTTGCCAAACAGGAGGAAACTGCGTCTCGCAACCCAGTGAGAAGTGGGGAGAGTTATAGCCTCGCTTAGGCAATGGTGGAAGGTGGAGGGATGAAAGCTGAAGCTTTCAGAAGAGATCAGGCATCCATGCATTGCTCTGAAAACCCTGGTCAGAGAGCATGGCATAGCAGGGCGTGAGTGATAAACCGTGGACACAGGCCAGATGTCTCAGCTCCTGCTCCCCTGATTTCATCAGAGGATGAAGATCATCATTATCCCTTCCTTTTCAGCAGGCTGTGAAGCCTTGATTTTTTTGGAGGAAAGCTGGGCAGGCTCCTCAATGATCGTCTGTGGGGTTGAAGGAATGGGACAAAGCCCATTCCAGCAGTAGCTGAACTCCATCCATCTCAAGCAAAAATATCTGTTAGTCTAAATATCCTTCCCTGAGACAGTGTGAACTAGCAAGTAAAAAACTGGTTTACTTACTGAGGCACCACTGATAGCATGATAGCACTGACAGAACATTTCCCGGTCACTGATATTGTCCCTACTGGCCACTAATCCACTAGGTCCACTGGACAAGTCCTAAAAGGGAGTATATGCCTGCTGCAGCATGTACCTGAGGCTCTAAAAAGTGTGAGCTGGACATGTTTTTATGAATAATTCGTATATTTCTTCTGTATTTTACCACCATTAAGTAGAGTTATTCTTGTATTATTATTTTTTTTAGGGATGGCAGCAGCTTATGACAGATTTGTTTAGGGTTAGCCCTATTCATAAATTAAGTGGCAGATAAAATTTAATTT
This sequence comes from Pygoscelis adeliae, assembly GCF_000699105.1. NCBI lineage: Eukaryota > Metazoa > Chordata > Aves > Sphenisciformes > Spheniscidae > Pygoscelis > Pygoscelis adeliae. The sequence continues at coordinate 1,810,301 of NW_008823965.1, forward strand.
TTCTTATAAGAAAAGTCTATAGCTCCTTAAATTGCTCATTTAACATCACTGAAAAGTAATACTCCACTTTAGAATGGACATCGTATTAACTTTAAAAGGCCTATTTAAAGTGACGGTTGTCAGTGAGTGAAAGCCAGATATGGTAATTTCGAGTTACAAATCAGAGTGAGGAAACTGTAGAATGGACAACCTTGTTAACACAAGCGCGACGGAGGAAGCACTGGGGTCAGAGTGCCAGCACGGAAAGGAATAAAGACACAGCACCAAAAATATGTCCTATAATTAGGGCAGCTGTAAGAGTCAAGGTTGAAGATTCTTCACCATGACATGTCTGATATAGAAAAAGTGATAGCCAAGAGTAATCACTTACAGGCACCGAGCCTTAAAGGAGCAGCACTGCACTTACCCTGGCTGGGGCAGGGAAGCCTGTAAGACAAAGAACGGGGGGGCATGGGGTGACTCTGAAGCAGTGCATGTGGGGAAGGGGGTAGGGAGGAGTCGGAAATTTCAAGGGTCAACACTCAAAGGGACCGAAAACTAGAAAAAGTTTGCTCACTCAGCAGAGAGGTTTTCTGATCATGGTGTGGAACAGAGTGGTTTCTCACAGGGCGGGATGGGTTACCCTGTATGCTGGTGGGGGTATCCTGGGTTTAGATCAGAGTGGGCAGGCACAGAATCACCCCTGGGGGGGACACCGAGGGAGGAAGGTGACAGGAGGAGGCTGAAACAGTGTGTGTTTGTATGTAAGAGGACAGACATAGGCGTGCATATGTACACTGGGCAGCAGGAGAACAGAAGCTGGGGAAGGGAGAATTTGGTGGGCACACAACTGCACAGTCATTCAAATGGCACAGAAAGGATCCAACCTCCAAGCAACGAGCATCAGGAGGGCACACATCCAGTTGGATGAGCAGCAGAACGTGGGATGCGTGGTTGCTTCCTCCACCTCGGCCTTCCCCAGGGCCAGGCGTTCATGGAGGGGAGGGACAGAAAATGTCTGGGGTCTGGCTCAGACTCTCGAGGTCAGCCTGCAGACATCTGCCCCTTCGTTTGGGTTTGGTAGGTAGTGAAACAGGGGCAGGACCAATCTGCAGCACGCTCCACGCTTCCTATGGGAGTCTTCATGGACCTAGGGTGCATACACAGGAAAGGAGTGGGGACCCTTCCTTGGCATCCTGGCACTGCAGACCTGGAGAATCTGGTGCAACCTGACCCGTGGCAGTTGTTTGACAAATGCTCTCTCCTGTCTGCAATCCCTTGGCAGCTAGGTCAGAGTGGAGCAGGGGGGCAAGGAGACATTTCTATTAGTGGAGAATGTCTCCTTAGAACAATTCCAGCTTCCTGGGAATCCTGTGGCATCTGTGGAAACCTTCCAGGCTTTCTGCCTCCTCTGTGACCCCCTTCAGCAGTGGCTGCATAAAAGCCCCAGGAGGCTGTCACAGGAGAAGCTGCCTCCTCTTCTGCTGCCTTCTGCTGTACTTGCTTGGGGAATGATCCAGTCCAGGCAGTTAACGTGGAGTGACATGGGCGCATGCTTTTCTCCCTCAATCCCCACCTCCTCCATGGGATCCACTTGAAACGATAAAGGAAATTCAGGCTGAACAAGTGCCTTACCCCCAAACACTCTTCTTTCTCTACATTAAAGTGTATTCCACAAGAACTGGTGTAATGTAATGTAACCCACCTCCAGCTGAGCTTCCCTGTCCTGCATTTGAGAGCCCTCTGGCTGGAGCAGGCACCCATGGTCTCTGGGAGCTGGGCGGTGCTCGCCCTCCAACTCCACATTTCTGAATAACCCACACCACCTCTCTGGACCAGCCCATTCCTCGCCTAGGCTGAATAATTTCTTACAGTATTTAAAGGTTTATAAGTAACAACGGTGAGCCCTTAAGAGAAGCACTGTTTGACCTTGCCTTGGGGTACTGTGTCCCCTCCCATTGCTATCACAGATTTGGTTACCTGATACCAATTTTTGCCTACCTGCTTGTAGAGCCAAACCTTTCTTCAAGGGCAGGAGGATCAGCCTGCCTCTTTGGACATCTTCAGCATCCATCATTTGGTTTGCAGAGTGCTCGCTGTGGGTTTCAAAGGCTGAAATGAAGAAGCACCACTCCTTCGCACAAAAACCCCAAGAAGATAGTCACTGTGGCACCGGACAAGGAGTTTTCTGGCAGATCAAAGGCTATGAGTCGTTCAGCTTCCCATGCAGCCCCTTGTCAGCCAGTTTATTTTGCCTTTGTCTTTGTCGACCTGTACTTGGGGACGCTAATTCGATTTTCCATTGAGAGGTGCGGATATCTATATTATTTTCCTAAAACTCCAGAGAATATTATAAATTTCTTTTTATTGCTTCCAGCCATGTTATTTAAAGTAATTAACCTTAATTTATAAATTTTTATATCAAACTGCCTTTTAACTTTTAGAACTGGCAGGAGAAGTCCATTTCCCAGGGCTCCTAATAGTTCTCCATTTAATCAAAATTCATCCATCAGATTCCAGTGTTAAATCATCTTTTAATTGGGAGTTACATTCTGGTTAATAGTTTTATAATTCGCCGCCTCTAATAGTTTTTACCACAGGGATCTACTCCATTTTTTCTCACTCTATTATTCCTGGTGTTCAGAAAAAAAAAAAACGTTCACTTCCCCTGCCTGTTCTTTGTGATCTCATTAATTCTTGATAGCAAGTTCCCTTTCTCCTCATTACTGGAGCATAACTACCTTTATCACTAGGTGAAACCTTACTCATTTCTACAAGTGCTCTCCAATTTTTTTTTTTTTTTTTTGCCTCTTAAAAAAAAGAACAACCTGCAATTTATTTCAGCAAATAAGATTATATGTACTGTGTATGGTCTTGGCACTTGACATTATTGAGATTTTTGGGGAAAGAACTTTCTCTAACTTTGTGTTTGCGCAGTGTTTCTCACAGCGGGGTCCTGACATTAGTCGGGTTTTCTAGGAGATACATCCAATCAAAAATATAAACTACTAATACTGGTGACATAAGAGAACAATCCAGGAGTCATAAAAAGGAATTGATTGACAGGAATGGCAGATCTTTGTGGAGGGGTTCATTCGATGTGAACCTGCATGCCTTTTGCATAGTATGTGCTGTTAACCGCTACTGACGTTCACCTGCACGGACAGGAACAGAATCGGGCCTCAGCACTTCTTAATACCAAATGCCGGCTTATTTGCAGATGAACTCTGCAGTGTAGCACTTAATTGTCAGACACGCCGCGTGCAAATGGCCTGGCTCGATGCAGCTAAGCAGTTAGGGCAGTGTTACATTAGCTTGGTATCCTCCCAAAACAATAAAAAGAGCCCAAGGAGAAGTAAATAACGTTGTATATGAGGTAGTAAAGCCAAGCTTGTCGTTTTTCAAAAAATGCCTAGAATTAGCGTAAAATTAAATTTGAGACCTTAATCCTCCAAGGGCTGATTCTCAATTTGCAGATCCACAAAACCTCTGCAAATTACCCTACCAATCCTACTGACAGTCTTATAGGAATATGTTATATTGACTACCCAAACTCAGCCTCTGCAAAGAAGAGTACATTGTAAAGTGCCATTGGTAAGAGTAAGGAAAAACAATCTCCCAGGGTTTATATCTTAGTCCCTTGAACAGTCCTGTAGAATAATTTCATATATAACTTCCTATAAGAAAAATAGGATGGACAAGTGTAAACAGAATTATTATACAATTATAGTGGTCCTCGGAATAACTATAACGCTGTCCACAATAATTTTTATGTCTCCATAAACTCCTAGCGCCGCAGTATTCTTTTAGCCCTTCTTTCGCCCCATGCAGTAATGTAATAACTTTTCCTACTTAACGTATGCATCAGTGTGGTAATTTGATATGACAATGATTACGAAATACTCCAGCAGTTTTAATTGACTAATGTTGAGATCATATCACCAGAAACAGACAAGATCTTATCTCATGTATGACTTCCATCCCGCCTGACTGTTACAATATTTATGTTAATAAGGATCTCAGGCATTAGCCAAGTATTAAGTCCTCAGCTGTGGTAACTACATTTAGAAGCAAACAATAATTTCACAGACTGCTGGCCACCCTTTCCTTCGAGTGCAGTAGTGATAAATAAATAAATAAATATTTAGCTTTTCGCTAGGTACAAAATATATCTAAGGAGTTTTTATGTCTGGAACCTAGATTTCAGGATTTCTTGTGAGAATTATTACAGTAATTCAGCAGTTAAAAAGTCGCCAAAGCTTGATACTGTATCTGAAGAAATTACCATAGCAATCTAAACTAGTATTATGCCTCTTGTATGCATAGCAGGCATACTATTACCTCCTCTTTTGTTGCTGCTGCAAACATTTACTTGGAGAGACCTTATTGTCAATGAATTTTTGACAGAGGTCAAAGTATTTCTGAGTGAAACTGAAAGAGGTCTGGGACTTATATCAAACAGCTGACAGCATCAACAATAGTGTGTTTACTCATCCTGCATGCTGGAAAAATTAATTAAAAGTGTTTGTGAGATGTTTTGAGCCTGCAGAAGCCTTATATGCTTTTGGTAACAAGCATGCCGGTCTTGTCTGTGGGTGGGGGAAGCATTGCAGTTGGCGACGGATCTGTTGACTGGAGATCGCTGGGGTTTCTTTGGTGGGGCTATTTAGCAAAAACGTGATTGAGTGTTGTGATGAGTCAATGTGCGACTCGGGTAAGAGATCCCCCATGGATTTTGTTTCACGCTGCCAGCAGTGACACGAGTGCCAGGTACAGATGGGTCCCCGTGGCTGCTCTGAAGCTTTGTGCAGCCACGTGGCAGCTGTGGTGTGAGGAAGTAACATCTCAGAGGTGCGTGGTCAAAGACGACAGGTTTTTCCTCACTCTGCCAAGTTTCTGGCGTAACCATGAAAGGGGTTTGTTACAGCCTTCCCGTACTGAAAAGTGCCAGTGGTCTCTGCGAAGGATGGCCATGGGGTGTGTGCAGTGCATCGCAGCATACTTATGTCTGCAATCGTTCTGAACTACAGCCAGGAAATTAAGGTTCAGTTTACCAAGAGGTCTGAGAAGTAAATGTACAGCTTTCACCGCCATGTTTAGATGGCAGTCCGAAGGGCGAAAATAGAGCAGTCCATAACAAAACATCTGTGACTCAACCTGTATTTTTTTACATCTTTTTAAAAAGGTCCAAGAGTGCAAGCTGCCTGAAACATTTGTTAATTTTATAATGTTATAAATTCTTCCCAGCTTTAAAATACTTATTCCGACAGGCAATTGGTCATCCAAAGAACCATGCAGAACTGTGGTCGCTCTATCGCATCACTCTGTTATGTGCCCATTCTGTTAGGACTTCATGGGATCTTAGTGTGTGCTTAAATGCTGTCCCGCAGAGAAATGGAGACCTCAGATCACAGAAATCAAAGCACGTGTAATTGTTCATTTTTTTATTTTGACTGATGTGCACTCAGGGCTGGGTCCTTGCAGTACTTAACCTCCTCCTCCTTTTGGGTCATTTTAGTAACAGGGGAGAGTACTCTGTCCTTTTAGGTAGTAATGCTGAAACCTCTCAAAGGCTTTGCAAACTCTTCTGAAAAAATGCTGCAAGATTTAATGAGATGTAGTAACTTTTTAATAGTTTTTTTTGAACTTTCCTGTAAAATTGTTGTAATCTTAGAGAAAGAGCTTTATTCACCTCCATGTATGCTCATGTGTGTAGCAGTATAAAAAAACCTTGTTCTTAATTTGAGTGTTTCAGGATTATTTCAATGGGACGTGACTGATTTTTTAAGCAGTTTTGTTGGTTTCTGGCTTTTCTATGCAGTTTTTCATTAGAGAACTTTTTTTTCCCAAGTTATATTTTATGTATCTTATAGAGATGGGAACTTACGAGAATTTATCTAATTGTGTCACTGAGGACCTTGAACTCATACTGCAAAGTCCTGGTTGTTGGTCACTTGCAGTCATAAGCCTCCCTGGAGTCTCTGAAAGCATTGCTTTCTCTTTTACATCTACAGACGGGGAGACCGTGGGTAAAGTTTGAATGTTCTTTATGTTGTAAAACACTGACTGCTACAGTATTACAGCCTTTATCTTCACCTGAAGTGTTCAGTGCTGGGAGACGCGGGTCGTGGCAGACTGTCCCCACAAAACAGCTCAGTGTATCCTGTACGCTCTCATGAATAAACCCACTATGAAAGCAGTGCTTCAAAGCTTTTGTAGACCTGGGCCAGCAGGCTAAGCACCTTGCAGACTCATGCCCCAAATTCAGATAAATCCCGTCAGTGATGCAAATTAAAGATTGGTTGGACATTAAAACCAGTGCCTTTCATTTTGTGAATATATATATACGCACACACTTTTAATATTTAATATTCATCAAGTATTTTCATTCTGTTACTCTTCACTAATGCATTTTTAAATGCATTTCTCTCGAATCAGCCCAGCGTCCTCTTTCATGAATCCTTATCTCTGTCCTATGGGCATCTATATGCCTGGCCTAATGTTCCACTGTACAAGTACTGAGCTGTTCATAACCCTAATCATACAAAAACAGATGATTCATTACTGAAGTGGATGAAAGAAGGCATTAAATATTGGCATAAAGGAGAAAAGATAAACTGGTACTGGAAGGTTCATCTCTATTAGCTAAAGTGTTTGGGGACACCACAGAAATAAACCTAGGGTTATAAATATTGCCCTTGATTAGGGACCTAATCCAGGAGAATGAACTTCTGTGCCCCATTTAAGGCAGCGGTCTGTCTGCATGGCTCTCACTGTGGGATCAGGGCTGATTAGAGGTGGAACGTGCAGCAGCTGTCCTGGGTACAATAGTTAAGGATTTGGGCTCAATGTTACACTGTTGTTAATTGTGAGCATTCACAATCATGAAATAACTCAGGAAATACTGAAAGCTAAAAAAATCTTGTGGGCTCTTTTGAACTGCCCTGCGAACCTTAGGGATCTTCATCTCTTGGCTTTTCCTGTCAGGTAGGAGGATTAAGGGCTTCTTTTTGTTTTTTTTTTAAAGGCAAAAGACAGCTGATTTCACGGCACTTCAGGAGCTGAGGGTATAAGGAGAGGATCAGATCTTGTAAAACTTCTGATTAAACAAAAAGAAGAGGGAAGCAACCCTGCACTGAAGAATTGCACTCCTGTAGAAGGACATCAGTGATTGGGAAGGTAATGAATACCAGCACTGTTTCCCATGCTGGTCTCAGATATGAGCTAGGAGACAATGTCTGCGTGGCCAGTAGCAAGTTATCCTTTGATGCATCAGCCCAAACCCTGAAGATGGGCCTTTAACAAGAGGCCAGTGGCTGGGCAGGGCAGCAGGTGCTGGGTGGGTGGGTGG
>NW_008823965.1:1817675-1821176 GCF_000699105.1 Pygoscelis adeliae
CCCTTGCCATCACGGGGGCCTGCAGCTGTGGGTGGTTAGCCAGACCCTGGGGAAATAAGTGAGGAGCTGGGGGTCTAGTTTCCCTTTTCCAGCAGGGTGATGAGTGCCTGTGTCAGGCTGCTGCAGGCTGGTGGGGCATTACCTGCTTGGTGCGTGCCTTGGAAAGCACGTGTAGAGCTGCTGCTTTGGCTCTGAGGCTTTGGTGTGAGGCCCACGCGTGTGGTTCATCTGGAGGGGAAGGTAAGGTGTTGCTGCTCTCTTCTCTGGGGCTGGGATGTGGAGGTGGTGGGTATTGCTATAGCAGTGTGGTGTCCCCGGCATGCATAGCAGACTTGCTATATGTCTGTGTTTGGCTTCTTGTACTTCTGCTCGGTAGAAAGCAGCTACTGAGGGGCTTGTAGGGCTCTGATGTTTTGTTTCTCCTTCTCTGGTTTCTGGGGATGTGCCTGGGGGTGTGGGGGCTGGCAGCCCTCTGCAGCAGAGTGGTCTCTGTCTCTGGGCCACCTTGAGGTTAGGGGCCAGAGTCTTCTCTGGAGAAGAGAAACAAGGTGAACTTCCCAGGTGAGAAGCCCCTGAGAGTTCAAAATAAATATGCGGAGGACAATTTTATTCCCCTTTATCACTCAGGTGGTTTCTGAGCAGTGCTTCTCTGGAGCCCATGTACTGGAGTCCATGAAATAACTGTCCCTCAGACACCAATGAGATGTTTCTGGAGAGCCAGGGAATCGGGCAGTCGGGAAAATAGTCCTGAGCATCAACTCCCCCTGCCGATGTCATGTTCAGCTATGTGCTGTGATGTAAGGCAGCCCTAAATTACAAGCAAACAAACACAAAACCCTGTCGTTCTTCATCTCTCTACTGTGTGGGCAGAAACTCATCTGGTAGCCTGTAACAAAATGCCTGGGTGGATAGCAACCAGGGAGGTGGTTCAAACCACTCCTCCTGTGGAGATGCTGCAATTTAGTGAATTGTTAAGAAATAATACAGGGTGTATCACTCTCTCTTCGCTCTGCAGTCAAACAGAAAACATGCAACAGTCTTGTATGTTTATCTTGGGTGAGGGATAAACATTGGCCTTCAGAATAAACACCAGCTATTTTTAAAGGAAAATGCTCTGTCTGCACTCCTCTGTCCCCCAGCTGACTGCTGTACCTTTTTCCAAAAAGTGGCAGTGAAGGGGGGGAGCCCTTACAGAACTAATTTAGTTAAAATTTACACTCCTTGATTTTGTGCCTCTTCTTTTTCCCCCTTCTAGTTTTGTAGCTATGATGCAGTATTGATCCAAAGATCTATAGGATCATACCAAAGCTCCAGGTGGGTGGCAGAATTGAGGCTAGGCTTCATTTCTGTCTGAATGGTGCAGAAAATAATTCCACTTTCCAGCTTTTATTGCTCAGAACATTGCATTTCTCTCATTGCAGTATATGGGAATTAGCTCTGGAGGAAAGAAATTATTTCCCCCCCCCACCCCCCTGCTCTTGATGTAGAGTGGAGCAGAAGGATTCAGGAAGAAGTAATGTAAGAAAGCAGACAGCAAGCTCATTGCTGTTTGAAATAGGTGCAGCTGGATTGCTCTAACACAATGGGACTTCTCATCTGGGGTTCAAGTGGTGTTTCTGTGGATAGATGGTCCCCAGACTGCAAATTCCTTGTCTGGCTGGGATAGCTTCCTGCAATAGTGCAGTGTGTTAAATGCAATAATAGCAGAGGAGCATGCAGTTGTTCAGCTTTGTTCTAGGTGTCAGTGTGAGGGGATGTGTGATGGAAATCAGCAGGACTGCAGAAGGTAGAAATGCCTGCAACTGGAAAATGCCTCTGACCATCACTGGTACTCAGGCGAGCTCAGGTGGTCCATGTGAGCTGCAGTCATTTGACTGCATCACAGACCTACTTGCACATCTTGAGCTGTCTGGGACACTCTCCTGGACACAGCTGGAGCTTGGTCCCCACTGGGGCTCTGGTGCCAGCTGTCCTGAGGCTGTGTGTGTTTTCTAGAATGGCTCCAGGCTATATTAAACACTGGCTTTACGGACCAAAGGAACCTAATGGCTCTCTGGAGCCAGACAGGTCGCCTTGAAAGTGCTGAAGTTACGCAGATATGAATTTGTAGGTGGGAGGGAAACCAAGTGACAGTGGAGCAAGAGAGTACATACGTGAAGATGCAGACACCTAGTGCTGCATACTCCAGCTTCCTTTCATGGTACCTCACTAACGTGCACAGAAAGGCCACCACCACCAGGCTGGAGAACAACAGATGATTAAGCTGCTTCTTGCTAAGTCTTGTACTTGTTCTCCTTTCAAATCATCATCTTTGTGGTAGGGTGGCGAGTTGCCTGGTTCTTTTTTCCCCACCCTACAGCAAAGACGTGTGTGGCTCAGTGACTGAGGAGAGCAATTGAAATGGTGACCCATATTGGACTTCTAAGATGGGCATAGTTCATTCAATTTGCTGTGTGAACTTAGTAAATCAGAGAAGTAATTTCCCTGCAAGAGAAGTAGGCTGCCACCTGTTCATGAACTTGGCAACCTTAAGTCACACCTCTGGTATTACATCCTGCTAGGAAAGTTTTCAACAGAGTTATTTCCTGATAAAGGGGGATGCGGGGAGAAATTTAGTAGTGTGTTGAGGAAATAGTGCTGTCTGTGCCCAATGTCCAACCAGGAGAGAAAGTAACTGGGAGAAGACTTTCAAAATCCAGTGGCATACTCTGATAAACATAGCTCACAGATAATATCATTAGCATGTTAAGACTGGTTTTAGAAGCATGGATCCTGGGAACATCTTGTCAGTGCCAGTGTCTCAGGCAGGAGTGGAAGGGAAGTAAAAAATAATCTGCAAGGGTTTAGGTTAATTTATGAAGGTTCATGTAACACTGTAACTGGCAAGATGCTAAATGTTTCTCATATCGGAGAGATGCTCTCAGGAGAATACCTGTCCTTATGAAGCATTTACTTCTAACATAGAATAGATGCTTCTACTACCTGGTGTCTCTTTAGTCATGACACTTTATGTGATAGCAGTGGGATTTTCTTCCCCTTCCCTCCCTTCTCTACTGCTCACCCAGCTCGTCCCACCCAGGGACCCCACCAGTAACCACCCAGGGTTACTACCTAGGCAGGTCTCTTGTGGGCGCTAATCGCGTTAGCACCCTGAGCAGAGCCTGCTTCAGTGCTTCTAGATGAGCGTGTTTGAAATGCACTGAAACTCAGGCTACAGGATTTGTGCTTTCTGTCAATGACAAGCGGAGCAAATATTGACAGTGCCTCTCAAAGACTCCAGTTACTATTGCTCTTGTTAATTCAGGGCAAAATTTACCCTCACGCCAAAGACCCATGTTAAGTCTGTGCTATTGAAACAGCTGGACTTCCCTGTCCCATTTCTTGCTGTGTGGGTAATTTGGAGAAAAAGGGACAAACCTGGGAAAACTGAGAATGTGCTGTGGTCATCTGTGGGGCTTTTTTAACTTTTCTTTTTGTCTCCCCCCCCCCCCCCCCCCCCCC
>NW_008823966.1:0-298 GCF_000699105.1 Pygoscelis adeliae
CCATGCTGGAGCAATCTGTTCCTGAAGGATGGCACCCTGTGAAAAGGACCCATGCCAGAGCAGTTGTGGAAGAACTGCAGCCCTGTGGGAAGGACCCACATTGGAGAAGTTTGTGAAGGACTGACTCCCATGGGTGAGACCCCACAGTGGAGCAGGGGAAGAGCTTGAGGAGGAAGGAGCAGCAGAGATGAAGCGTTATGAACTGACTGCAACTGACCCCATTCCCCATCCCACTGCACTGCTTGAGGGGGAGGAGGTAGAAGAGTTGGGAGCCTGGGAAGAAAGGAGGGGTGGGGGG
>NW_008823967.1:0-1085 GCF_000699105.1 Pygoscelis adeliae
CTCTCAGTAGTAGTCTAGGTCTAATTATTATACAGCATAAGAAAATAAAGGATTGAAGATTACAGAAAAAAGCCCTCAGCTTTACTAACAATATTAAAGGGGGGGGATGTTAACCTTGATGGTTTCTACTTGCTCGCATTAGGGTCTCCCTGCCATCATTGGTGTGATTTCAGTTGAACATTCAGTTCTTGCCCTTTTCTCTTTGATCTGTTACTCCACGTTACCTATGAATATACTGCATGTTTCTTCTGGAGATGCCAGGTACTATTTCCGCATTCCCTTTGCTCCCCCGAAAAGCATGTTTTGCCCAGCTCCAGGCCTGTATCTCTGCTGCTGTTGCTTGCTTTGGGGTTGAGAACACTGCAAAAATCATAGAATCATAGAACAGTTTGGGTCTGAAGGGACCTTTAAAGGTCATCTAGTTCATCCCCCCTGCTGTGGGCAGGGACATCTTCAACTAGATCAGGTTGCTCAGAGCCCCATCCAGCCTGACCTGGAATGTTTCCAGGGACGGGACATCCACTACCTCTCTGGGCAACCTGTGCCAGTGCTTCACCACCCTCAGCATAAAAAATTTCTTCCTTATACCTAGTCTGAACCTACCCTCTTTTAGCTGAAACCCATTACCCCTTGTCCTATTGCAACAGGCCCTACTAAAAAGTCTGTCCCCATCTTTCTTACAAGCCCCCTTTAAGTACTGAAAGGCCGCAATAAGGTCTCCCTGGAGCCTTCTCTTCTCCAGCCTAAACAACCCCAACCCTCTCAGCCTCTCCTCGTAGGGGACATGTTCCAGCCCTCTGATCATCTTCGTGGCCCCCCTCTGGACCCACTCCAACAGGTCCATGTCTTTCCTGTGCTGAGGACTCCAGAGCTGGATGCAGTACTCCAGGTGGGATCTCACCAGAGGGGAATAGAGGGGCAGACCCTCGACCTGCTGACCTTCTTTTGATGCAGCCCAGCATACGGTTGGTTTTCTGGCCTGTGAGCGCATATTGCTGGCTCATGTGCAGCTTTTCATCCACCAGTACCCCCAAGTCCTTCTCGGCAGGGCTGCTCTCAATCCCCTCCTTCCCCCGCCCGTATCG
>NW_008823967.1:1750-5143 GCF_000699105.1 Pygoscelis adeliae
CATTTCCTTCTTGCCCTTTAGTTTGACCAGCAGGTCTTGACTCATCCATGCCGGTCTCTTGCCTTCCTTTCCTGATTTCTTACACCTGGGGATGAAGAGCTCCTGTGCTCTATGCAAAGGACTCCTAAAGACCTGCCATCTCTGTTCTGCTCCCTTGTCCCTGAGGGCAGTTTCCCAGGGGGTCCTATTGACTAATTCCTTGAAGAGCTGGAAGTTTGCTTTCCTAAAATTCAGGGTCCTGACTTTACTCTTTGCCTCACCCATATCCCTCAGGACTGCGAACTCCACCAGAGCATGATCACTGCAGCCCAGGCTGCCTCCAGTCTGCACGTCACTGATTAGCTCACTTGCGTTGGTGACCAACAGGTCCAGTATTGCATCCCCTCTGGTAGGGCGGTCCATTACCTGGCTTAAGAATTTATCCTCAATGCACTCCAGGAGTCTCCTGGATTGCCTACAGCTCGCCAAGCTACTTTTCCAGCAGATGTTGGGGTGGTTCAAGTCCCCCAGCAGGATGAGAGCCTGCGAGCGCGATGCCTCCTGTAGCTGGAGGCTTTGTCAATAGGCTCCCCTTGATCGGGCAGCCTGCAGTAAACACCAACCAGAAGGTTCCCTTTGTTGCCTCGGTCTCTAATTCTTACCCATAAGCTTTCAACCTGCTTGTGGCTATTCTTCAGAGACAGCTCTTCACAATTGATCCATTTCTTGACATAGAGGGCAACCAGTGCTTTTACAGATCCTTTGAAATGACTCTGCAGCCAGGTACTAGTGGCACACTTTAGGGATTAATACAAGAACCAAGGCTATTTAGCATCTTTACCCACGGGAGTGATGGGATGGCATGCACTCTCAGCAAGTTGGAGGATCCATACATACCTGTGTGGAGATTTCCAGCGAGCATTTACTGTCAGCTGTAAGCGCTCCCAAAGCAGGGAAGGGGGAAAAAAGAGGAGTTTGTGTGAGGGGCGAAGCATTGTTTGAACTACAAGAGCTGAGGCAACCAACCTCACACTCGTCCAAAGAAAAAACCCAAATTCAGTGGCCCAGACAATTTTTCAGTACTCCTAACATCAAAGTGTGAGGCTTGTTAGAATGTATTTGTGAGCAGGACAGTAACCTTAGTGCCATCCAATGGGCACTGGACATCAGAAAAAAGGAGAACTGCACAAAGTCCAAAGGGCTAATCAAGAATGAGTTCAGATTTCTGGCTAGTCTTACTCAAATATTCACCTTCAGTGCTCAGGGGTATTTCCATCTGGTGAGCCACTGAAATGCAGCCACCACAGAGCTTTACCAGCCATTATGGCTGTTCCCAGAATAAAACTGTGAGGAAGGCAGGAGAAATAGTTTATGCAGTTGCAAATTAAGAATTTAGTAAAATACAATTACTCAAAGTAATCAGACAAAATAAATTCTTCAGGAATAGTGTTTGCCCGACAACTGTAAGGTTAGTGAAGTGTTCACCTTGAGACTGCTTGTTCACAGGAGAGCCACAGCATGACAAGCCCCCTCATCTGCCCTACAATGCAAGGGAGCAATGCTGGCAACTTTCCTGCCTCCAGTACCTTGGCATGGGCTGCTCAGAGAGGTTACCCAAAAACACACTGTGAGAGCTGTACCAACAGGAGCTCACTGGCACTCTTCATTTAGCATTCCCCACCAGGACATCCATGTCAGCACTTCAAACAACCAAGACAGAATCAGAAGTAAGCTGGTAACATCTTGCAACATGCACATCTGAAAAGACTGTATTAAAGCTGCAGGTACACTGTGTGATAGCATATATGGGTATTACCTATCTGTATACAGCTTACTGACTTTTCTGGTCTAGAAGGCTGCATTAATAATGCTTCTTTTTAAAGAGTATGCTTTAGCTGTGGTTTCAGTTATCACACTTCAAGTTATTTAACATGACCTTTTGGGTCAAAAGAGAGTGAACTGTGGCCAAAATTGCGTTTAATTTTGCTTCGCTATGGTTTCTTTAGCAAGTAGTGTCAAAACTAGTGTCAAAACCTCTTAAATTACATGCATGTAATGCACCATTCCAGACCAAATCCTATACAGCCTCTTTTCCTGTAGGTTCTAGGATTAGTTGTCTTAGGAAGCAGTCATTTATTGCACTCAAAGGTGTTCTCTCTGCATTTCATTCTTGAGAAGTCATTGACCCAGTAGTAGGAATCTCCCCATAACTACCTGTCCAAAATTCGCAGCTTCACTAATCCTACTTACCACTTCTTGATCACTCTCTCCTTCCTGATCAAGGACGTCAGTGGTACAACCTGAAAAATACATTTTGGTTGTATTTTAACATTGGTTGTTAACATTTGGTTGTATTTATAAACAAAAATACAGTTGGTTTGTGATTTCCACCCACATGTCCTATGATGATTTCTTTTCCGTAATGCTTTTATGCTGTTGCTACTTTCAGAATCTTTCAAGCAGAGTGCCGTTCTGCCCCCGAACACCTTATCGCATCATTCCTATGAAACTGGTAGCCAGGTAACATTGAATCCCATTGATCCTCCATATTCAGCTCTCTGAGATATCCATTGTACCAGGCTTGTCCTTGAAGGCAACAACTTCAGACCCCCTAACTTATTTTTCAGTCTTCATGCATGGATGTGCCAGCACCTGTAAGTTTTGCCCTTACCCCATCCCTTCATTTTTGCATGTGCCAGTCAACTGACATTAGCGGTCTACTTTGCTTTCCTTATTTATTGCAGTTGTTCTTTTCATTTCCCTTCTGGTATTTCCCGAGGTGTACTGAACCCTAGCTGTATCCACTTTTTAGATCGCATCAGTCTGAACTGGGTGCTCTTCTGCACCTTTGCTTCACGTATCTAAGTCCTTCCTCTCTACATCTCATTTGGGCAGTAAGACTTTGAATTTCTGTGTATCCCCAGCTTCACATGTGGAATTGACAGTGTTTCAAGGAATGAAAGGTCTTGATCCTCAGCCACCTGCCTGACAGCCAAAACTTGGCCTCTTACATTTAACTGTATCAGTGGTATGAAGATGGACCAATATAACAAGCTCTGACCCTGTAGCCTCACATCTAGGTGTTGCATTATGCCTGCTGCCTTTGTGCCCAGCAGCAGGTTGCAATTTAATTTCACAGACCCAGTTACCCGGATCTAATAACAGAATATCCCACCAGCACCAGCTACTTCTTGCTGTCCTTTACACTCTTTGCTGCCTCCAAGGTGCACTGTGATCCCAGTTGTAGGATGGGTCTCATCCAGGAAATTCAAACAGTCCAAGGAGGGCATAATTTGCAGAGGACTGCCACAAGAGAAAAACGTTTCACTTAAAAGGCACCAAGGGATTTGGCCTTGCCTTTTTGGCAAGTTGCCGGCTGGGGTTAAACCACAACAGGCTCAGAAAAAAATCATT
>NW_008823967.1:5217-7417 GCF_000699105.1 Pygoscelis adeliae
TGCTACAAGTTCTCAGCCTTGTAAAAAGAAACACTGAGGAGCCAGTTCTGAGGGGGAGGGGTAAGGGCGCACAAGTGAAGCTTAAAGTCAGAGGTACATATAAATTATGGGATCCTGTCTTTGCTCAGAGTGCCTGGTAGAGCACAGTAAGCATTATTTACTGGTCTAGAAAGTATAAAGATGTCTGCAAAGTACAGGCTACTCAGCCTTAGGAGTTAGCTATTATGCTGTGTTATCTCAAAAATCTAAGTGCATAAGTCATTTAGTAACAATTTTTGTTCTTGCAAGTCTATCAATGTTGGTAGAAAAAATCAGTAGATCACTCCTTGCATCCACTTGCTGTACTGTATTAGTAATGTTAGAGACCAAAGATTTGGTGTTTCTTATATGCCTAAAAAGAAGTTTCCTGAAAAATTAAGGAAAATCTTGACAGTCTTTTACCAGCCAAATCAGGAAGTAAAAAAGATATCAAGAATAAAGCTTCCAAATCAATTTCCCAACATGTTCCCTCCCTCCCGCTCTCCATGGTTTTTGCAGTACTGGAATTAATGAGCAGCCGCCTGCTCTGTCATAGGGCATCCCTGGAGTGCGGCACTGTCCTCAGATAGGTTTTTCACTGCCATCTGCTGTCCTTTACATGGTGTTTTAACTTCTACGACTGTGGCTTAAAGCTTACACTAGATGCTGTGAAACAGTTTTGAACCATCATCAGTTACCACCACCTCTGAGTTGCCCAATGCTCCGCATCCCTGCAGGCGCTAGGCAAAGCATTGGGAAGGGATCTGCTGCATCTCCCCTCTCCCTCTCCCCTGGCCTCTTTGAGCCTTCACTCACATTTCCAAGTGATTTAATCCATGATACCAGCCATGCAGGCCTATGTGGGCTAAAAGCATAAACAAGAACAAGTTTGAGGGTTATTAGGTTTCATAAGTGGGGTCGGAGGGTTGCAATGCTGTCCTGGCATCTGGAAGTTAAGGTAAAGTTGAGACAGCCTTGCTCCATAGCCTGACTCAGGTATTGCCTTGGAGTCCCTTCCACAAGCTCACTGAGGTACTTGTGACAGAAGGATTTACCTTCCTCTGGTTCACTGCCTTGTCTGTAAAATGGGAAAAATAACCTTTCTTCCTTCAAAACCACGTAAAAGGAGCCAGTGTTTGCTATGTTTGCTAACATTGCCTGTTCAAATACACCCGTTTCCTTTTCCCATTTGATATCACCATCTGGGTGTCCAAGTCTGGGTGTTTAATATCCTTGTGTCAACCTGCATACTTGCTACATCATGTGAAAACGATCCTTGGAGGATGTTCTTTGAACTCTTCTGAAATAAATGCTCATTTCATGGTTGGTGCATTTGCAGGAGATGAGATTTAGTGATCCAGGTAATCCCTATTTTCGTCTTGCCATGTTCCTAGGAGTTCAGTGGAAGTGGATGGCTCTGTGTGCCATGAAAAGCATAGATCCCCTTGAAAGATCAGGGCCCAAAGAGAAGGTACATCCAGATGGCCCAAATACCAAGCTAGACTCAATCTCCTGGGGTTTTCGTTACGACTTCAGAACTACTTTTAGTCTAAGCTTATTGGGAATTTGGGCTATATCAGTATGCACCATAGGTATCACAAGGATGGAGGATTTTATCATTATCATTTTTATGATAATATTTTAATATTTTAATATGGTGTATTGGCTTTGCATGGCAAGGTTTTGGTAGCAGGGGAGGCTACTAGGGGTGGATTCTGTGAGAAGTTGCTAGAAGCTTCCGCTATGTCTGATAGAGCCTGTCTGTCAGCAACAGTGGTAGCACCTCTGTGATAACAGATTTAAGAAGGGGGGGGAGAAAAACCTGCTGCACAACAGCAGACGGAAGAAAGGAGGGAGAATATGTGAGAGAAACAACTCTGCAGATACCAAGGTCAGTGAAGAAGGAGGGGGAGGAGGTGCTCCAGGTGCTGGAGCAGAGATTCCTCTGCAGCCTGTGGTGAAGACCATGGTGAGACAAGCTGTCCCTTGGAGCCCATCGAGGTCCATGGTGCAGCAGATATCCACCTGCAGCCCATGGAGGGCCCCACACCAGAGCAGGTGGATGTGCCCGAAGGAGGCTGTGACCCCATGGAGAGCCCACGCTGGAGCAGGCTCCTGCCAGGACCTGTGACCCTATGGAGAGAGGAACCCACGCTGGAGCAGGTTTGCTGGCAGGACTTGT
>NW_008823967.1:7929-8460 GCF_000699105.1 Pygoscelis adeliae
TAGAGTGGCTTGGTGAGCACCTGGCATCTAGCCAAGGTCAACCCACCACATAGGGCAAAAGCTGTTCAGGGCTTTCTCTCTATAAACATCCTGAGTCAGTGAAAGTGTCAAGTGACACTTTGTATTCACCAAGCAAGAATCTCCTTACTACAAGTCAGTGTTTGGTTTGTCAGTAAATGGAAATTACAGGAAGAAATATAGTTCCTGCTGCAATTTCAGGTTGTTGAAATCCTCACATTATACAGAGAATCCCGATTTCAGCATTTCTGAATACCTTCTAAGGCAGAATCTGGTTCCTGCCACATGTGGGCAGTGGTTTTCATTACGCAGTAGTAAACAAGGTGTGTTACCAATGCATTTATTGACACTGTTGTTGTTTAACCTTAGCCTGTAACTGAGCACCACACAGCCACGCACTCACTCTCCCGCCCCTGGTGGGATGGGGAGAGAATCGGAAGGGTAAAAGTGAGAAAACTCGCGGGTTGAGATAAAGACAGTTTAATAGGGAAAGCAAAAGCCGCGCACGCAAGC
>NW_008823967.1:8573-20053 GCF_000699105.1 Pygoscelis adeliae
GAGCAGCGGCCCCCCCGGCCAGCTTCCCCCAGTTTATGTACTGAGCATGATGTCACATGGTATGGAATGTCCCTTTGGCCAGTTTGGCTGTGCCCCCTCCCAGCTTCTTGTGCACCTGCAGCCTTCTCAGTCGGTAGAGCATGGGAAACTGAAAAGTCCTTGGCCAGTGTAAGCACTGCTTAGCAAAAACTAAAACATCGGTGCGTTATCAACTTTGTTCTCATCCTAAATCCAAAACACAGCGCTGTACCAGCTACTAGGAAGGAAATTAACTCTATCCCTGCCAAAACCAGGACACACTCACTGCTCTGAATCACTCTTCCTTACCTATATGAAACATTGCCTGTATGACTTTCACAACTTCAATATTTCTATTTAATATTTAAAAATAATTTGATACTTTTATCATGCACCAGTGTCAGGATTTATAGCAAGACAGTTCAGTCCTACAGAGATGAACTGAAGGTAGGAAGCAGTGTCTCTGTCTTGCATTCCTGAATTGTATTGATTTACACTTGCAGGCATGTGCCATTCATCCTATTTCTTCAGCTCTGTGCATTCAATATACTTCTTCCTTCACACTCTTGTCCAAGCAAGTGCATCAGTAAAATCAATGCTTGCAGCCAAGTGCTCAGAAGTAATCCTATTTGATAGCAGTCCTATATGCACATAAGGTCATGAGAAAGTGTTACGGAAAAGAAACAGATATGCCAGGCCCAACCCTACAGAGTGCTATGGACCTCCAGGACACCAACAAGTGTTTTTCTTTTCTGTTGACTGCAGTGGATGTAGGACTTTTGGCTGCATACAGACTCAACTTTCAATTATTGGGGTTTTACAGTATAACTAAGGGGAGGTTTCTATTTTTGATTGTTCTTATGTGCGAGTTTAGTATTCTGTAGGAAGATGTTTTAACAAAGGAAATTCTGGCAAAATAAAACTTCATTTCAATATATTGTTTCAGACATCTTGTCATGTGTTCTGTTACAGTATGTTGTAAATAATAACAGTTTACAACAGAAACTAAATTGCAATATTTTGACTGACACATACATAATTTTACTAAAAACATTATATTCTGGTTCTTTTCAAATATCGTGACTGTATTTTGAAATGCAAACAGATTTCTTTTTCAGGTGGAATTTGCAAGAGGGTGGAAGTTCCCCTTGCTGTACAACTCCACTCGAGGTGTAACCCACTAAGGGCTTGGCCCAGGGATTTGTAAAAGTGAGGAAATACAGTCTCATTTTCTGCCCTGTGAATTTTCAGCTTTTTGGGCTTTTGTTCTAGAGAAAAGCAAGAGTGGTGTGGTACTAAGTGAAGCCTTTGAAGTCTCACGCACCTTTGGCTGTAGGTGAAAGGGATATGCGGAATAGGTGGGCAGCTGACCATCTTACACCATGGTGTGGCGCGGCGGGAAGGGCGCTGCGGCTCTGCCGGCTCTGCCAGGAAGCAACGGTCTCCAGCCGGCAGAAGGCCGCGCCCTCTCCCACAGCTGCGACTGACGCAGCTTCCCAGACGGAGCTCCGGTGGGAGCGCGCTGCCACCCAGGTGTCGGGCTGCCGGGTGTGCCCGGCTCTTACGCCGGTACCGGCCGGCTGCAGTGAGCACGCCTGTGGGAGGTGCGCCCAGGCAGAGGAGCTCCTCTGCTTCGTGGCAGAGCTGCGGGAGGAGGCGAGTAGCTTGAGGAGTATCGGGGAGCCTGAGGAGGAGACAGACTGCTGGAACCGCTCCCTACCGTCCCTGGGACAGGCCTGTCAGGCAGACAGGCTCATTGCAGGGGGGTTGGACTAGATGACCAAACTTTGAAGGTCCCTTCCAACCCAAATTATTCTTTGATTCTATGACACATGGAACGGAGGATTCCCTATCCGCTCTCCACCTGGCACAACTCGATGACTTAAGGGATAGGGGGGCAATGGCAACAAGTTCCTGCCCGGCGCAGCAGGTGCATCTCCCTCCATGACTACCCCACGTTCCCAGGTGCCCTGGTACAATAGGTGCAAGGCTCTGCAAGTGGAACCAAACAATGACGAGGACGATGGTCCATCTAGGTTGGAGGTGTCACCAAGGTTAAGTTGGCTTAAGCCCTGCGTCAAAACCGCTTCCATAAAGAAAAAAAGTGGGTTATTGTCATGGGAGACTCGCTTCTGAGGGGAACGGAAGGCCCAATGCGGCGACTGGACACACTTCTTAGGGAAGTCTGCTGCCTCCCTGGGGCCTGGGTTGAAGACATAATGACAAAACTCCCTACCCTGGTACGACCCTCAGATTATTATCCATTATTGCTTTTTCATATAGGCAGTGATGAAGTTGCAGTAAGAAGTCCAAAAGCAATCGAGATACTTCAGGGCCTTGGAACGACTGGTTAAGGGATCAGGAGCAGAAGTGTTTTTTTCTTCTGTCCTTCCAGTTGCAGGGAATGATGCTGGAAGAAACAGAATGACCCAGCTCATCAATAGCTGGCTCTGAGCCTGGTGTCACTGGCAGAATTTTGGATTTTTTTATCATGGCTCAGTCTACATGACACCAGGCCTGCTGGCGACAGAAGGGGTACACCTGTCTGAAAGTGGGAAAAAGAATTGTTCCACAAGAGTTAGCAGGGGTCATTGAAGGAGCTTTAAACTAAATTTGAAGGGGGGAAAGGGATGAAACTAGGCTCACTAGTTATAAGCCATGGGGTGGCACGCCAATGTTTGAGGGACGGTGTAATAGCAAGGTCCTTCAGTCTGCTCCACAATGTGCTGAGTACATTGGAGCGCATTTGAAATGTCTTTGACACTGTTTCCTACAGCATTCTCCTGGAGAAACTGGCTGCTCATGGCTTGGACAGGCATGCCCTTCGCTGGGTAAAAAAACTGGCTGGATGGTCCAGCCCAAAGAGTTGTGGTGAATGGAGTTAAATCCAGTTGGCGGCCAGTCACAAGTGGTGTTCCCCAGGGCTCTGTATTGGGGCTCGTTCTGTTTAGTATCTTTATCAATGATCTGGACGAGGGGATTGAGTGCACCCGCAGTAAATTTGCAGACAACTCCAAGTTGGGCAGGAGCGTTGATCTACTTCAGGGTAGGAAGGCTCTACAGAGGGATCTGGACAGGCTGGATCGATGGGCTGAGGCCAACTGTATGAGATTCAACAAGGCCAAGTGCCAGGTCCTGCACTTGGCTCACAACATGCTGGAGCAGTTCGTGAAGAACTGCAGCCCATGGGAACGACGCACGTTGGAGAAGTTTGTGAAGGACTGTCTCCCGTGGGTGGCGCCCCACGCTGGAGCAGGGGTAGAATGTGAGGAGGAAGGAGCAGCAGAGACAATGCGTAATGAACTGACCACACCCCCAATTCCCTGTCCCCCTGCACCACTCGAGAGGAGGATGTAGAGAAATCCGGAGTGAAGTTGAACCTGGAAAGAAGGGAGGAGTGGGGGGAAGGTGTTTTTAGATTTGTCCTTATTTCACACTCGCCTACTCTGAATATGATTGGCAAGAAATTTCCCCAAGCCAAGCCTGTTTTGCCTGTGACAGTAATTGCTGAGTGATCTCCCTGTCCTTACCTCGACCCATGGGCCTTTTGTTATGTTTTTGCCCCACCGCTTGAGGAAGGGGAGTGATAGAGCAGCTTGGTGGGCGCCTGATGGCCAGCCAAGGTCAACCCACCACAGTCAAATAAAATCACCGTGCGCTCCAGGAAGTTCTCCCCTCTGGATTTCCTACGCTGTTGAGACAATGTTGGAGAGTATTGCCTGCAATGGGTTGTTCTTTGTTTTCAAAAAAACACCCCGTGAAAAGCAACTGGATGTTTATTGGGCTCTCCGAAAGGACAGCTGGACATGCAGGGGTGGCAGCGCCACCGTGCCGATGTGGACGTGGGCTCCGTCCCCAAGGCTGACCACGCGCTCCCCTGCGCTCAGTGGGGTTCGCACCCAAGAAGTGCTGGGTACAGGAGCCTGCTGGGAGGTGGTGTTTGGGGGCACTGGATCTCTGTCACCCCTCGACGCTCGGTCGCTCCTCACAGGCCTCCTCCTCCTCCTCCGAGCTGGGATGCTGCTGTTTATGGCAGATCTGACCAGGACGTAGCGCCGCCGTGGGGATCTGCTCCGGGACCTCTCCCTGGCCCCGTGCCTCTCATGGCAGGCAGGAGAGCCAACTCCATCCTCCTCTTCCTCTTCATCATCTGCTGGCAGTGCCCGCAGGACACGATCGAAAGGCCGCCTGCAGAGTGGGCACACAGCTCTCATCGCGGCCCACCGCTGGATGCAGCCAAAGCAGAAGCGATGGAAGCACGTGAAGCGGGTGTCGGTCTCTTCTCCCAAGTAACAAGCGATAGGACAAGAGGAAACAGCCTCAAGTTGTGCCAGGGGAGGTTAAGATTGGATATTAGGAAAAATTTCTTCACTGAAAGGGTTGTCAAGGATTGGAACAGGCTGCCCAGGGAATTGGTTGAGTCACCACCTCTGGAGGTATTTAAAAGACGTGTAGATGTGGCACTTAGGGACATGGTTTAGTGGTGGACTTGGCAGTGCTAGGTTAATGGTTGGACTCGATGATCTTAGAGGTCTTTTCCAACCTAAATGATTCTATGCTTCTATGATTCTGTTTATTCACCATCTTCTCCTTGGAGCATCATCCAGTAGGCAACATGCTTTCTGTTTCAACAGGTCCATTCCCTTTTGTTTCATCGGGATTGTCCTCTTCATAGTTTCTAGAAGGTGCTTATGGATTTCCACAAGTTTTGATTCATTGTTCTATTGCAAAGTGTATGAGCTTTCACGTGCTAATGTGTTCTTGCTGTGTTCCTTTTATGGTCTTTCCTCATTATAGCTGGAAGAAGGAGACTGTTAATAGTCAGGGTAGTAACCAGGGATTTCAGAAGATGTGCTTTCAAATACCTGTCCTGTTCTTCAAGATGTGGCATCCCAAAAATCTTAGCCTCAATTCCTCTTTTGTAACTCCTATCTGGTAATATTACCTATCTGGTAATATTTTGCTGCTTCAGAGCAGTATTGCAACAACTGCAACTGCGATCACTTGGAACAGTTGCAGTGGTATTTACTGGTACAGTAGGCAACATACTATACCTTGCACCATGACGATAGTACCTCAGACCCTTTACATACCACAGTTTTACACAGGTCCCTTTACATACCACAGTTTAACAGCAGCTGTAAAATAGGCAAAGGTCTGTACTAATTTCAGCTAATTATTATTTTGCATATACACCGTTAGAGGATCATTAGGTAAGTTTACCATAAGAAAAAAAAAAACAGGATTAAATGCATTATTTATCCCAGCTTTACTGCAATTAGAAAATTCTGCCTTTTGTCCTCTAGCATTTTTCCCTATACATAAATACAAGGCCCCTGTTACCTACATATGAAATACCTTATCAGAAAGCATAGTCCCCAGTTTGCTGGCACCCTAGAGGTCACAACACTAAGAAAGCACTGCTCTCTGGAAAGTACCAAAACTTTGCTCTCCCTATTAGTCAAGAAGTATTACTTCGTTTCCATGAACAAATTGCAGGTTTTTGCCAACTTGCCCACAATCTGTATTGAGGACTGCTGCCTTAACATGTTCATTAACCTGTTTACCTCATGAAATACCCCAAAAAAATATTTCGGTTGGAATTTACCTTGCTTTATATACATGTTTTTATGGATGCAGCCTATGCCAACTGCCCCATAAGGTGGGGGAGTTTATACACATTCTGAGTAAGACAAATAGCGTCACTTAATCAAGTTATTTGATATCTTGAGTAAAGAAGCCTCCACATTTGTAGCGTAAGGCCAAGACCTCAAAGGTTCTCATTTAGGGTTCTGAATCAAATTTTAATTTGATTAAAGAGAAGTTTAAGAATCTAGTGTAGTAGTTAATGGCTGCGTATAGGAAAGTAACTTTCTCTTACAGAGGTCTTCAAATCATTGTCATTAATCAAATGATGAACCTTTTTCATGAAAATCCATGACAAAAAGTGACTAACACCCTTCTTTCCCCAACATTTTCCTCTTAGAGCATCTCATGACATGTTAAGAACACCTCTCCTCTTTCCAGGGGTCACAATAATCTAGTGGGTGTTGTCTGCTTGTGTCATTGGGAAAAAGTAACTGGACTGGTCTCCATACTACCCTCACAATACAGCAACAGGAGATAATCTTAATTTATAAGTAAAGTAAAATTAGCACCCCTTTATGCTAGCACACTGGGTGGTAGAAACAGCTGGGGGTCAGAAAGTGTGAAACACCTTGTCCAGCTGTTCCTGCTGTGGAGTCAACAATCTCACACTGACGGGGGTGTGGCTCTTTCACCCTATTGGGTTTGCCAGTTCACACACACAACCCATCTAAAAAACAGGTACTGTTATTTACATGTCTTTGCAGGATGTACAAAGGTACTAGAAGTCTAAATTACCTTTGAGGGACTGGTTAGTTGGCCGATACCTATGGCTCGCTATGCATTCAACAGCTGTGTTTGGTCTTGTCATCCTTTCAATGTGAACCAACACAGATCAAATACTGCTCCACAGCAATAAGCAGAATTGCCGCCTACAAGTTTGAGGCTGAAAGAAAGCTCTGACCCTCAAGTCAAGCTGACAAGGATCCTTTCTTTTTTTTTTTTTTTAAATCTGGCATGCATTTGGACTTTTAGAGCTAGAGATACCAAAGCTGATCAACCTTCCACCACCTCAGTCACCTGATCACCTCTCTGCCTTTGAGAAGCCTTCATCTGATACACTTTTGTCTAAGAAGTGAGACTTGCTACACTGAACAATATGAAATGTAGTAATTCCTGCGGTAATTGAGACTAGACCAGCTAACTGTGCCATATGTATCAGTCTGAAGGATGCAAAAATCAAACATGTTACAGACTGTGTATGGCAGTAGTTCTACACATAAAGGGGGCGATCTGAACCGTCAGTGAACACTATGCAGAAGCTCAATTCTAACTGATAACCTTCGAGTTAAGATGCTTGTAACAAGATCTCAACAAGATTATTTACATACTGAAAAACCACCGAGGCAGTCTAGCTTTCAACATTTAAGAAAACACTACAAAGAACTGAGGTGCTTCAGAATCTATATCCAGTATTGCTTTTAGCCCAGCTACGACTGACACCTGAGCTACCCGAGCTTTTCTGAACAGGTCTAACATAAACCCAAATTAACTGATTTCCTGCCCCTCACCGAGAATTTTAAAACAGTTGAAAATGCAGTGGCTGTCAAATTTCTTGTCCATAAAATTCATTCTTGCTGTAGGTAAAATTCCCCCTGAAATGAAGTTTGTAATTTTTCAGAGTTACTGCAAGCTGTTTCAAGTTTCAATCACCATTACCTTCGTATGTTGCATATTATAAAAATGCTTGTTTTTCAGGAGTGGAGGAGCTAATAGGTAGCAGCAGCAGCAAATAGCTAAGCACTTGCCTTTGCAGTATTGTATCGTGTTTGCAGGTCAGCCTAACGGGCTGCTCAGAACAAAAATCTCACACTACACAACGATCGTGTAAGACTTTGCAAAGCAAAGGCTTTCGTTCCCACCCACAGTCAGAATACCTGCCATACCACTGTCCAACTGCACCGTGGCTCAACAAGGCCTTAGCGCCTTGCTGACCTGTTCCAAGATGCTTTGAGCAGTTTTTCTGTTAGAGTAACAACAAAAAGACACATCTGTGAGTACTTCCTCCTCCATCTAAGTGTTTCCCAGTGCATCACCAAAAACCACGCCTCAGATGCAGTCCTGAGCCCTGGGAATACAGGGACGCGTAGTATGTGCAAAATGCATTTTAACAGCTTCACCACTGCTTACTTTCAGACTCTCTGAAGCACCAGTTGAAAGCAGAGCGAGTGCGGTGTATTTGTTACATGCTAAGCAAACAGCAGGGCAATTTTTTTGTTTAGAAACAGCCCAAGTAGATGCACTCAAGTATCCAAAAGCATCAATTATACTTCATTTAAAAAGTGCGAGAAAGTGCCATCAGATGCACTCCAATTTCAAACCTGGCTGAAAGCTTCTTTAGCGATTTGCACAGGTTGATAGATTAACTGCTGATCCTTCAGTACTGACAAAGCAGTACGCTGCTTCTGGAAATTCACTATGAAACCAAAGGAATCACAGTAAGAACAGCCTCAGAAGCTTAAAGCATAAGAAGGTTTAGGGTTTTTACTATTTTCTCTTCAAGGCACCTGAAAATCCTCTGAACTCTTGCAGCGATTACTGCAATTCCCCAAACTTTCTTAACAGCATCTTACGATCACTTCTTTAAAGCCGAGTTTGAAAGCCAGCTGAGTAGCCCAGTAACACACCACACAGGGTACAAATTCATCAGACATCAATCCGTAATTCGCCTGTACCCCCAAGTGACTTACTTCTGTATCACACTACCTACCATTTATTGTTTACACCCAGCATAGTTAACCCAGATTTTTTACACATCAGCTTTCCACAGCGACCTCCCCAGACTGTTCCGGGCAACTTGTGTCTCACGTACAGCAGATCTCCAATCCCTTTGTGTCCTGCAGCATGCGTACTCCGGACTGGGGAGTTTCTCTTTGCCCAAGAAGCAACGACCCACGGAATAAGCAATACTTTTGCAGGCCTTTCAGCACCACAAAGCAGTAAAAAATAGCTAAAACTGGGAATCCCTCTTTAACTGTTCCCTCCCAGAACAGCATGTAGAGCCATTATTCAAGTTGCTACGTTTGAGATAAATCCTGACTCTCCATGCTAGGGCTCCAGGAAACTCAGAGGCAAGTAGGGCAAGCCCGTAGTGCCAGTATTCCATTTCTCTTGCAGGTGAGTCTGAGTAACACGTACAAGCCCCTTTTTAAGTTCAGCACAGAGATAATGGCCCTTTTCAAGGCAGAGGTGCCGTCAAATGAAAAGTTAATTAAAGGATCGTTTTTAATGAATCGTTTCAATGCATACCATCAAGAAACTGTGTGTGTAAATATATGTATTTTCAGGAATCCTGCATTTCACTGAAGTAAAACATGTATAAAAGGTGACAGATTTTCTGGATAAGACCATTTATTTTAACAAATAGATGAGTCTTTACGATGAACTGGAGGCTGCAACAGCTGCTCTCTTGGGCTTCGGTGTGGTTCCCTCACGGAATCCATTCCTACAAGTAGAAATACGGTTACCACTTTTTGAAAGGATGATTCCTGCTCCAAGTCACTTTCTGACAAGTGATGTTTTAGATCAAGTTCACCAGCTTTTTTCAGCTTATCTCAGTAGTACACTGAAATCACTACGGAGTTCATATGATCAGACATTTTTAGTAAGAAACATCTTATTAACAAGTGTTTGGAATAAGCAGTAATAAGTCAATTTGACTTCTTCAAACCGAAGATTTCAGTAACTAAGTGAACACTGCAAGACTGCATCAGATACAGCACACCTTGCTTTATGTTCCCACTAAGCAACTCAGCAAAAGATTTCATGTTTGGTAAAGCACAAGTCAATTTCTTACAGAAATCCTCTGTGCCTCCAACCAGAGATTAAGACAGGCATGACAAAAGAAGAGTCAGCCCCAAGCTCGCTTTTGGATATGACATTTCTACTTCAGCAACAGTCCGTGGAAAGCAGGCTACAGCTGCACACTGTAAGGTATTTTCTGGCTGTTGCTGGGAAAGACTGCGCTCACCAAAACAAACAGATGAATGGATCCCTCCACTACACCCAGGTCTGGGGCTTAAAAGACTCCCACTTTTAACTATTAAATCCAATCTACGTTTTTATGACAAGACTCTTGAATTACTTGGTCTTTTTTATCCGGCTTTCTTGTTTATTAGGCCAGAAGCTACAGAGCTCCATTTTAGGACACTGAGGTCATACAAAAGAAATTCTTAATGAGTTTAACAGTACGATATCCTCACTGTTACCTCACAAGTACAACTCAAAGCTCTGTAAGAAGTTTTAGAAACCTGTAACTCAGAATCTGATGTTATAGCTACTTACTGCTAACTAAGACCAAGTAAGAGAGTGACTACTGAAGTTATGCCAGTCCTGAACTTTTTTTGTGAGCAAAAGGGGATTGGAATTCATTTCAAGACTTGTCTCTTACGAAAACCCACACTTCAGTGCAACCAGCAATTTAGTTGACCCACAAATAGAGGCAATACTACACGAAGTGTATCTTTTTAAATGCGGGCATTTTATTACAATACTTTGTGTTCTGTACTGCCTACACTCAACAGAAACATCAGAGCTTGCTATACACCTTATGTATTAACAGTGAGTGAGGCTTTTCATCCTCAAAGGAATATGCAGCCAATTATATAAGGCATCATTTATTTCATGATATATTTAAGAAGAAAGACCATTCCACATTAAGTGTACTAAATAAAAATGTTAATTATAAAATTCATCATTCAAAGTTAAGTGGTATGCATGTAGGATTTCACACCACACTATTCTGTAATAAAATGTTATACCTGAATCGACGGTAGACCTTTTTCAGGTGCCTCATGCGACCAGTACCAGTGGTGTTGCGCCTTTTAGCCTTTGCACTCCAGTTATCTAAAACATACAAGTTACTGTTACTCATCTGCACCAAATAATTAAGTTGCATATTACATCTGTATAGCACAATTATTCAACCTGACAGAAGAAAACAAAAAAAAAAGTCAATTTCTATGTAGTAATACTGCACTTTAGCTAAAATATAGTTAAATCAGCATTAATTTGAAAAAAGCTCCCAACACTGTGAGATGACACAGCCTTCTTCTTTAGCTGGAAAAACGTCAGACTATTGAACAAGAAAAAGAAACACAGGTTCTCAAACTCAAGTCAGTTAAAAGTTTGTTACTTACACTTTCTCTTACGCTTAGCAGGGTAACCACATTTCCCACAGGTAGATTTCTGCAGATGGTATGCCTTGGACCCGCATCGACGACACAAGGTGTGTGTCTTATTTCGACGCTTACCAAATGACGATGTGCCCTTTGTCTGAAAAGCATTTCAAGACATGACATGTTGGAAATATCACTGACACTTGCAAGTCACATAACTAAAAGAAGAGTAAGCGCCCCTAAATCCACACGCACAAATCCACAAAAGCCAATATACAGGTCAGAGGCACACTTAACTCTGACACACCAACTCAGTTTCGCCTACAGGTACATTCCCATTTCAGAAATAACTTCCTTACGCCTCCCGTCGCCATTTCTTATCCCCCCCCGCCGCCCTGTGCTGAAATAAAACGCAGCCACCGAGTGGTTATCTCCAGCTCCCTTCTCATCTCCCCAAACTCGTCACCGATAAACACTAAACTGCTTTTTCCTGAAGAAAAGCTACTTGCTTCACGCAGGTCAGCCGCTCACTCACCACAAGAGGCTTTGCGACCGAACCCCGCTCTTGCTACGTTATCCGCACGGCCGCCTCAGCTACAGGGAGCGGGCCGGGCCGGCCCGGCCGGGCCCGCAGCGAGCACGGAGGAGACCCCGAAGGAGACCCCAGAGGCGCCCGGGCGGCAGCACGGTCCCGCTCCC
>NW_008823967.1:20583-34263 GCF_000699105.1 Pygoscelis adeliae
CAGTGCGCCCTAGGCCGTGGTGCGACTGCTCCTGGAAATAACGGCTGGGGGGTGTCGGTGTAAATACGTCTCTGCCTGGTAAAGAAAATGCTTAATGCACCTAAGCTGCCATAGGGGCGCATCGTTTTTAACTCCAACGCTGCCTCTCTGCAGTAGTGGCCGTGCTGCTGTTCAGAGGTGCCTGCAGCTCCGCTCCAGGCTGCAGAGTCAAGTCCTGGCCCTACCTGCACCTTCAGTGGAAATTGTTTTAATGAATGAAGTGCAGCGACAGGGTACTCTTGGCTGAAATACACATTTCCAAAGTGAACTGCTTTAAAAAATAGGCAGCTACAGCCCGTCCTGCGCTCTCTGCCTGTCCGCGTGTCCCCCCACCCCCACCCCAAGGCTCCCCACGCCACGTGGCAGCCTGCCTGCAGTCAAAAGCATCGCAATGGACATCATTAACACAAAATCAGGTTTTATTCGGATGCACCATTTAAATTCTCATGTGCCGGCCTACCGCGCATCTTCAGTAGACTCACAATCTATATGCAATTTTATCTTAGAATCTGAGTTAATTTGGGGGAAATAACATGTACACAGAGAAACTGAAGAAATTTGTGTTTATCTTACCACCAGTTCAACACCTTGTCGTCTCACACAAAGTCGGAAATTGATGATAAAGCCAGTTTATCCTTGATTGTAGAATTATATAACCTCACGTAACAGCCCTTGATAAAAGTATGTATTTATCTGGCAGGCTAGATCTCACTCCTTTTGCTTCTGGTTTACTGACTAAAAATGCAGTTATTCCAAAATACTGGGCCTGCCACAAGCCGGCAAACCGTGAGGAACCCTCCCACCATGAACGTGTGGACAGCTGAACCCCTGTAACATGGAGCTCGTTGTCCTAAGAAAAAGGGATGGTCCCCTGGCACAGTCTCCAAAGCAGCGAGGCCGTGTCCGACTGCTGCATTTTCACTCCTGGACAAACCAGCCTTGTATGGTTGCCTCAATGTTAATTTTTCCTCACTTGTTTCCCAAGCGTGGCCCCTCACTGAATTCCCTTGGTGCTAATTTCTGTGCTGGGAGGCTTTTTTTGACCTCTTCTAACGTTGAGGGGTGGGGCAAAAAGCCATTTTGACTTCAGCTGCATTGTTTCCAGACACACAAAGCTGTGGTCCAGGCTGTTCACTCACCTCTTTCATTTTGGTCAGCAATTTCTATCACTGAAATAACACCTAAGGCAGAGGTCTTTGCCCATATTCATTTTACCTCACCTGAAAATCCAGGCATTTAGTCCATCCATGGTCCCGCTGTAGTTAGAGAGACACATGGTTCCAAAGGATGAATCAACCCATCTTAAATTAGATGTCTAAAGTAGGCTGGAAAAATCATCCTTGGGAGGAACCCTTCTCCTTCCATTAATTCTAACAGGAGCCTAGGCAGCCACCTTAGGCTAGGCACATAGACGGCTGAAGTTAGGTAAAATGAATTTTGTCCTGATTGACTTCATTAAAATATTTTTATAGCAACTCTGTCTTCCTTGCCAAAAATCAAAAGAGAAAACTCAGTGTCCTATGGATGAAATGCCGTACAGAAAAAAAAAAAATCCCAATTAACTCAAACAGCATGAATACATCCTACAGGCTGGACTGGAGTCATGTTCCTCCCAGCAACCTTGCTGTGTGTCTCAACTAGTGCCTCCTTTCCTCTTTCTTTCTTGTTAGATCTCAAAAATCTGGAAGATGCTGTGAAGACATTGGACAGATGCCATGGCAACAGCCTCCAAAGGAAGTACGTTGGTTTGGCTGCCAGCAAAGATATGCTGCCAGAGGAATTATTCTTGTCCTTTTTGGGATAAAAATAATGTTGTTCCTTTACATGTCTTCAAACCTGTTAGGAAAGAAAGATTTTTGGTATCGTCATGCAGTTTTCTTTAGTATTCAGGAACACTGGATACTTTTAGGGTAGAGAATGGGCAGAGCTGTGGCTGACCCAGTACCATCTCAGAAGCTCTTAGCCCCCGTGCAGGTCACGGGTGAGGACAGAGTTCACCGCCCATAGTGAACTCCAGCCTGCTCGAAACCCACAGGCTCATGTAGTGGCAGCTGCTGAATGGCACCAGCCTAAATTCAGCACTGGCTAATCCACCCTTCTTCTTTGATGCACAGGAAGTAGTCCAAAATTTAGAAGGTGATGTGTCTGGATTTCAGCACTCTCTTTTTGCTGTAGGAAGCAGCGGTCTGTCACTGCAGCTGGTGTCCCATCACAGCTTTTGCACAGCACTTTTGGTCTAGCCGGGTGACAGGAGAAACTCTTTGTTGTGCCAGCAAACCTATTAAGCATCTAGACCAGGATTTACTGAATGCTGTGGAGGCGAGTGCCTTTCTGTATCCGCTAGCACCATGTTCTGCAGCCTGTCCGATCTGGTCGGGGATGAAAAACTGAAGCAAAATGTAACACTGGATATGCCCATCCATTTTTCCTTCCACCCCTCTGGGGTACAAGCCCCTCTGCCTCAAGCTGATCCCACCCAAGGTCCATAGACCTTCCTGACTTCCTTGCTCAGCTTTCTGGGGAAGAGGAGAACCGCCCACTTCCAATCCCTCCCACAACTAAAGCAGAGCAGCCTTACAGATAAGTCCAGCTCAGGGACAGGGAGACCAAAACCAGGGCTGGCTAGGCAGTAGAGCAGAAGGTGGGTATGAACACCGAATAACCTCAGTGGCATTTGTTTTGCACAGGTTTGGTGTCATGCTACTACATCACACCATCACCAGGGTGCAGTACAGCCATACAGTCCCTGCTGTCACCTCAGTGGGATTTGCTCCAAAAAAATAGAGTAGTTGTACTGGTTCTACAAAACTTGAACACTGCTGAAAGGACTTGTGTGTGGCAAATGCAAGACTGATATCCAGGCAATTTCTGTCTCACATCATCATATGGCATCACTTATTTGTGCACATGTGTAGTGCCCTTTGCACAAGCAGGGATGACTTCAAGGCATAGGAATAGTGAAGATTCAAGCTTCGTATGTACTGGAAGCTAGTCAGTCCTTGATACCAATTATCTTCAGAGATGCAGACAAGCAGAAGTCTTTATTTCTAAATGTGATCTCTTAGATCAAAGGAATGCCTTTCAGTATCCTCTTGGATATTGATCACCTCGACCTAGGTAACAACGTCTCAGGAAGGCTGCAGGAGAACTGAGGAATTCAAAGGCAACATTTTCAGGAGGGTCGGTTTGGATGCCTTTGTTTCTGGATATCATCTTGATTTGCAGAGGTAGACACCTCGGTTGGAATTAGTGGGGAAGAGTCTACACTGAATATCTGTTATCAAGCAGCCACAAGAAACATAACTTTTTTTGTATAGTGTCCAGATTCTTCAGTTTGAAAAGAAGACTTTAATGTGTGAATTTGAACCAGAAATACTGGTCACCACAAGATGACAGTATAGTTCAACTAAAACTTTTCTCCTAAACAACGCGGTAAAAACTGTCTAAACGGCAACAGTAAATCAGGTTAATAAATTGAAAACAATACTATCTGTACAGTTCTTAAAGCTCTATGACAATAACAGAAAATACGAACAAACAGCAATGCTTATGAAAAAGGCTCTTGCATCCTGCTAAGAAACCAATGAGTATAATACAGAAGGCTTTCTATTTGTTTAAGATGAAAATGGAAAGAAGAAAATTAAACAGCTGTCACTAACTTACAAAATTGCTTGTTAAAATATAGTGGAAATGATCAAAGAAATATAAAAACTCTTTGTATAACAAAGCTTATACAATGTGTATAAAATACATTTGATACTGTTGCTTTCTATAGGCAGTCCTGAATGGGAAGGGAAGAGCCCCTTTATCACAGCTACGTACTCTTTCCATGCATTGAGATTCTTTTCCATACAAAACAGCACAAAATATGACCTCACATGTAGCACACAGAAATCAATGCCAGAGTTTAATAATAAAAATCAGTTATTTGAACTCACACTAAAGAAAGTCTCTGAGTGTTTTTCTTAATACTGAATTAGAAATTTTCCATAGTCAGTCATCCTGTCTGTTTATGATGGCATGAATAGGTTCATACTGATGATCACATAGCATCTCTTCATGAGCAGTGCTCATAGAGGTAAGTTACATTAGAAGAGCAGTATTTTTTTATTACCACTCCTTAGCACTGGACAGAGAGACCAGACAGTAGTCTTCAGACCACTGGCAAATGCTTGGAGGGTGGCACTAATACTTGGTAGATCATGGTTGAAGTGTGGCTACCATCACGAATATAGCAGGGGCCAGAGCTCCCCACTCATTTCCTCAGCTGCCTTTAATCTTTACCTTAGGATAGCTGGGGGGGATCCTGGGTCCTTCCTCACCAGAAACCCCACTAAAATCTTTCTTTGTTGTTCCATCTAGCGAGGGGAACAGGGGCAGCATACCTCTATACAAGCAGAGGTAGCTACACACCTGGGACACACCTGTTACACAGTGCAACAGCATAATTCAGAATTTTAACATTTCCCTAGGGTTTTTTTAATGCTTACACTTAGATACATTACAGGGTGGTTGTGCATTGTTGCACCAAAGCAGTAAGTCTCAGAGGGGATTTCACTGGCTAGCCTCAAGCTTGCAGAGGTGGTCACATGGCAATTTGGGCTGAGCACCAGAAGCGGTGCATAGGAGAAAGCCACAAGTTCCTTTACAAGGTGACAGCCATTTTCTTCTCTTCTCAGTTGAATAACAACTAAATATTCTTGTCTTGTTAGTATTATTTTGATTAAAAAAACCCTATACTGATATTGTTTTGTTTGATACTGTTGTCTTAAACCTTTGTTGCATTATTCATGCACAAATGTATGCACACACAAGCCTAGAACAAAATTTTCACTGGAGATGCACAAAAAGCATCCAGCCACCACAGTCCAGAATTGTAGTCTGCATCGCATTCCAGGTGGAAAGGCCCAGCTTCTAACCACGTTCCCCTTATATTGCAGCAGAAAATACTTTAGTTAGTTGTTAGGTAAATTTTTGTACCAGTACAGACTGCAAAGCACTGGACTTAGTTTTCCTTCAGATGGTTCTGGAGTTTTTGAGAAAAGACTGGGCAAATGTTTGTGTGAAATGGCTTAGGTGTAGCAGATCTTGTGGTGGGAAGGCAAGTAGGCTGAATGATCTTCTGAGGTTCCTCCCAGCCATACTTTTGTGATGCTGTGATTTTGTAAGAAGCCTGTAAGTATAAAGACATAACTGTATCTCTAATCTCCCTGGCTGTCATGTTCTCAGACAAATGTATTTGACCAATTTTATGCTTGGAAAAAAAGGTCAGATTTTCACAAATTCTGCCTTCAAATTTTGTCTCTTTTCCCATTATGATGGTTGGACAAATAAATGCTATGGCCTCTACCTTACAAGCTTGCCTTGTGCTGACAGGCCTGCATTTTAAACATCCGTCCTTCCCCAGGGTAACGTAGGTCTCTGATTTGAATTTTCAGAACTATTCTAATGCACATTAAACCCAAAAGATTTATCACTGAACAAAAGAAAAGTGAATGTCACCCAGTCATGTGTGTATTATATGTGTGTATCTCTGCAGGCACATACACATGGATGGTACACACTTAGCAGTAGTTTTCTTTCTTTTTTTTTTTACTGAAAAAATTATCTGAAGCTTGTCTGATTCATTGCTAGACACAGCCTATATCTAAGCCCAGACATTATGGCTGAAATTTGCTAACTTGGAAGCCGAGTGTCTAAACATAACTTATAATGTCAATTCTTTTATAATTCCGAATGTTCTGGTATGAATGATACATGGACATACTCTTTGGAAAAGAAATATAATTTGAACTGGTTGGAAAAAAAAAAACCCTTTCCTGCAGAAATGTTGAAGTAAGTGTCTTTGCCAGAAGCTCAGGAAAGGAAGGCATCATAAATTTAAAGCTAGATTCAAACAGTTGGCTACCTTACCCTCTCAATTTTCTCACTTTTTATGTGGAGTTAAATGCTTGCCTAGGTATATCTCTGTCATCACATTCCCTCCATGTGTTACTCAGCTATGCTTCAAGTGCTTACGTGAATGATTTTATCTTTAGTAAAAGTATGTGAATGATTTTACTTCTCACCAGGCATTCCTTAGAACATGACTTGATGTTGTTCTCCTCCCAAAATAGTTCTGGGTAGCTGGAGAAATGCACATGCATGCCTTATAGTACCTTCTGTCTCCAAAGGTAAGCAGGTAATTCAGTTTTACAAGACCCATCCAAGTTTGGCACCTGTTAGTGTTAAAAGCACTGGTACAGCATGTATATGGTACAGTGCATTTTCAAATTTTTCAAGTATGTTGCAATTAGAAGTATCCAAGTGTGTGAATAAATACAAAGCTGTGCACAAAATGTGCATTAGGTAAATATAACTTGTCTGATATTCTTTCAGAAATATGTATTTACTTTTCATAAATATTTACTGTAAATACATTTCAAGTTTTGCTTTAGATCTAACATTCAGGGGAAAAAATACATATGTCTGCAGTAAAGTGGAAGCTCAGAGAAGAAAACATTGGAGAAAACTGGGAGACTCATGTTTAATCTGAAAACCAGTAAAATAAGCCTAATGTATTATTTGTTATTTATTTGCTTTATCTCACATCTCACTTCAGGGATCCTAAAGAATTTACATTTATCTTGCTCTGGGACTACCGCAAATGACTGCTTTCCCTGGTCATTCTGTCCCTTCTCTAGAAATAAAAATATAAGCTCACTTTAAAGTAGAAAAACCTATCACTTGCATAGCACTCTTTACCCTGTATGGAACTGTGGGGTTTGCCTTTAATATTCGGATGTGAGACACAAACTGTAAGAAAAAAAGGCTTTGCAGTGGAACGAAGTGGACAAATTCAAGTTCTATATTTATTGAAGATAAAGCCTGTTTCCCCGGGTAAAATAAGTTCACCTTCCTTCATCAAAATCACTGTTGCATTTTATTATTTTCACCATCTGAGAACCTTCCCTAAGTACAAATGCTTTGCTAACAAAGGTCAGCTCAACTCTGCAGTTACAAATGTTATCTTCTGTTTATTCTGGAATATGTTTTCCCTGTATCAGGCATTTTCAGCTTTGCATTTACTGGAACTGAGGCTTAGTGACTCCATCAGGGAATTCCCCTAACACCCTTGCACAATTTCCCTCTTACACTATTGCACTTTAATAAAAATAGAGGACAAAACAGTGCCTGGCCTTATTAGTGTGTGCAAAGAGGACACAGAAAAGAAATGGAGCTTTTTGAACTTTTTCTTACCTGATCACAACGTGGAGGTCACGATCCTGTGGCCACAAGACCTAGATTGGACTAGCACGTGCAGCAGACAGAGTATTCTGGGGGAGACTGTGCGCCAGCTGGCAGTGCACAGGGAGATGCTGTTACTGGTCCACCTGCCGAGGCAGCAGATATGCAGAAAGGTTTTCCAAAATGTCCAATTAAGTAGCTCCCATTATTACGACTGGAGCTACACTTTTGCACCTTTCTGTCTCATGGCTGATGCATTTTTTACGTGGCAGTATTTCCCTACCCAGGCTTCATTACTGCCTCGGAAGACACAATATATAGTCACCAATAAATGGGCAGAAGTGCGTACCTGTCTCGCCATGAGCCCACACAAAGGAGGAAACAGGAGGCTTCCTCCTCTGTTACTATCACAAGCCTTACATTTTACAGTCTCTCCTTGGAATGATCAGTATTTAGCTCTTTTTTTGATAATTTATAAAAATCTTAAAGCCATTTTCTAGGTGTAAAAATTCTGGACATTGCTGTTTGCTGAATACTTTTTCCTAGCTATCAATTGTTCTACAGAACCTCTGCCCATATTAGAAACACCATACTTTTAGTCATTCTCATGATGGTCTTTCAACAAAATAAGCCAAATAAGCACAGAATGGGATGTGTGGTGTGGCTAATTAAGAACAAGTGCCACCTCCAGAAATGCAGATTCTTTCAAAGATATTTAGTGATATGGTCTCCACTACCAGATAAAAACATTTCCAATTTAAACAACTCCAAATTAACTTTTTCCATACTAACCAAAATTGGTACATACCAGTAATTGCATGGCTTGGTAGGCAGAAATTGTCTGAGAGTTTTATATCTGGAAATAACAAAGTACATCATTAATATGGGCACAGAAGGAGGTATGTATTCACCTACACACACACACACACACAAAATATATTAAGGGAGTACTTTGACCTCGTGCTTCAGTGCTGCTCCTTTGAACTGAACTGGAAGTACAGATGGAATCCAGAATAACTCGCAAAAGGATATCATGGCAATTTTAAGGGCTTATAAGCTTGTTGTAGAAGAAGTAACAAATGTTGAACACACCTAAATTTCTCTGGAGCTCAAGTGGGTCTCTGCAACTATGTCAGCCCTTTCTTATTACTGGTACGTGTTTTCATTTAGTGCAGTCTGATGGTTGTTGTATGCGTAGCCAGCCCAGAATCAGGGAGGGCAAAAGTCAACACTACGTCATTTCTGTTTCTATACAGTGCGCTGCATCTCTGTTGTCTCTATGAAAGTTTGCAAAAGCTTACTTTATTTGTTGAACCTTGGTTCTAGTCAGAAGATATTTACAAAAGCTCATTCCAGAAAGTTTCACAGTAGCAGTTAGGGTTAATTACTGACTTCTCGAGTAAGCTGACAAAATTTTAATGAATTTCAGATGGTCTGAAAAATGTTGTAGTTCAAAAAGACATCGTAATAAGATCTGTTTCTTTGAAGTCCTGTCTTCATTTTCTTCCCTAACCCTCCTTTATAAGAGAGGAATCTTTGTTCTTCTTATTGAAAAATATTTTTTAGGTTTTAATTCCAAGATACTTGGAAATTTTCAGAGAGAGACCAATGGACTTTGATGAAAGATTTTTGTTCAAAGTTTGCTGCTTGAAGCATTTTAGCTTTCCAACTAGTTACAGTAATAATTCTAAAATATATAATGCGCATACACCACAGAGTCGGAAAGAACCAGAAATATAAAAGCATGGGCAAAGTGCTGATGTTTGACATTCTATTCACTCTACAAACAACAATCAGAAAGAGATGATATTTTAAAAAGCACCCAGACATCAGGCTAAAAGAGACCTTCTGGATCATCAACTCGAGATACTGCTGTCTCAGGCAGTCATATAAAGCTGCTTATGAATTTATTAAACTGTATGAATTAAATTCACAGTTAAACCATCTAAAAGAATACAAGAAAAAATCAAGAAAAACTCAAATCATTGGATACTTGTAAAAAATTTACCTAATCTGGCTCTGAGGATCAATTGCTTAGAACAGGCTCTGCAGTCCTCCATGTGATTTAACCTGTGGTACACCCCATATATACACCATGTGTGGTTTTGTGTCACTATTAATACAAATGCAATAATACTTCCACTTTAGCCCATTTCATGTGATTCTTTACGTGTTAGCTTATTTAAAGTGCTAAAATCATGAGGCCAGCTCTCTGGTTCATGCAATTCACCTATTTTATGTATGTGTGAGCCTCTCTGTTGCTGGGCAGGCATGTGAGAGTGTAAAGATCTGTTGTAGACACAGTACCTCTGCTTCTGCACACAGCTGGCAGGTGAGCTCTCAGAAGAGCTTGTGCAGAAGCCCTGATCCCTGTGAGCTCTGTGGGCATGATTTTCAGGTTGAGAAAGACTCAGGGTGGACCTAAGCCTGCTCCCAACCCTCAGTGATGAAGGCCATTGAAAATCTCATTCATATTTACTACCCATACTTTGGTTGCAGTCATCTCCAAAGACAGATGGTCTGAACCTTAGCAGTTTTGTCAGCCTGAACATGGGATATCTCAGGGAGGCACGTATCAGTAACGGTAGAAATGAAAAATAAATACTCAGCTTCAATGAACACCTAAAC
Organism: Pygoscelis adeliae; assembly: GCF_000699105.1. Taxonomy (NCBI): domain Eukaryota; kingdom Metazoa; phylum Chordata; class Aves; order Sphenisciformes; family Spheniscidae; genus Pygoscelis; species Pygoscelis adeliae. The sequence goes on from NW_008823967.1 coordinate 30,478, forward strand.
CAGGCCTGTCTGGGCAACCGATCACTAGATAGGATGGTGAATTTGGATGCCACCATCCTGTCCAGGAGAGTCATGTGAAGGAGTGAGCAGTGGGGTCGTCTATATCTGCTAGTCTAGGATGAGCAGCAACCAGAAGAGTTTGTGCAAGGTGGAGGTTCAGTAGCACTTGAGCAGATGGAGTGGCTGGCTGCATCTGCAAGCAGAAGGCTCTCCCACTGCCCTCCATCCTCTCACACTTCCCACATCTTTTCTCCCCTCTTTCCTCCATGGCTGTACCTTTTTACGCTCTCCCTGGGTCTGTTGCCCACCAGACCTTCCTGGGAGATGATCTAACTCATTTAAACAGCAGAAAACTACCCATATTTTTTTTGCTGGATTTATTTTCTGTCATTGTAATAAATTAAACTGGCTCACAGAGAGGACTGAAGTGTGCCAAAGCCAGCACCAGATGTGCAGAAGGAACACATGGTGGGGATTGGAAATGAAAGCAGGGAAAGATGTGGAAAAACAGAATAATAACTCACCATTTTGGGCAGTTTCAAGCTGCTAAATTTGTTCACCATGTCTTGTGCCCTAAGATCAGAACCTAACTCTAAAGAACAGTAATTATTTGTTTGCCCAGTGATGACCTTTGTGTACACACGTGCTGAAATGTCTATGCTCTAGACAAGTCTGATTTATTACCTATATACTACTAAAGCTCTCTGAATTTTGAATTATAATAACATGAACTCTTCTCTTCCAACCCAGTTCATTCAAACCAGAACTCTCACAGCCCTTATTTGTTTGGCATAGTTTCTGCAGCATATGGATTCCAGTATCTAAGGCAATATCCTTCTACAAGGTCCCCTGAGAGGGAATCATTTGCATTGCAGTTAGCACAGCATTAATGCTGTTTGACATATTTCATAGAGACACAGCCCAAGGCTTTGTCATTAATCCTTGAAACGTGACAAATACATTAAAAGCAAAACAGGCAATTAAAACACTTTTAAAAAAAGTGAGATGGCATTAGCAAACAGCAACAAATCCAAAAACTCTCCGAGTCAATTTCACAATTTAAAACCATAATGACAAGATGTTCTTTCTCCACTCAGTTGTCACTGGATCCTTGGCATTCGCAGCAGTCACAGAGCACAGACTGTCTTTAGGGCCATAATTCATAATGAACTTGGGCAATGAAGACACAAGACTACTTAAAGCTTGGTAAACTATTGAGTAACCTTAGCATCAATCCTATAAAAGGCTGGAAGTCTACAGGGAAATATCGCTGATATAATTATATTCTGGCTGACCTTAGTGTGAAGTAGTATACAGACAATACCATTTCATGCTGTCTCCAGAGCACACAGGATATCATTAGCCCAGCAAGTGAAGCATTGCATTAATCATTCTTGTGCTAGAATTATCATTTGGTGCAAGACAAGAAATGCCTTGCCTTATGGCTAACCCGTTGTGTCTCTCAAACTACTCCTTTTTTACCCTCCTAAAACACCATGTTTAAGCCTAACGGCAGTTTATTTCTGAACAGACAATAGAAATGTTTAGCAAGAACTTAAAGTTGCTATGATAAATCACAGTTTTAACTGCAAAATGGTTAGTAGATTGTTGCCATTTTCACTAACAGTAAGGGAAAATCAGCCCCATCTTCTCTTTTAAGTTACACTCTTACTGGGACACTAGTCCCTCACTACCATGCAGTCAGGGGAAGTAATTGGGGAGCTCCCTCAATCAGGCCTTCTATTATAATTTATGTTATTGTAGAGGTGCCTATCAGTCAGACTGGGACTGTGCTAGGTGCTGCATAGTCCCTTGTCACAAAATTGCCGTGTAAGTAGGTTATCATGCAACTGAACGTAGCCTTAAGTATCAATAACACACAAAAGTAGGAAACTATCCAAATGGTCCAGAGCCTAAATGCTACGTAGAAAAAGGTTACTGTAAGTACCCTATGAAATGAAAGAAGAATCAACCATTCCCAGTCCCACTGTTGTAGAGGAGACTAAATATCCATCCACTGCAAACCAGTAAAGTGCCACAGGACCTGTGGACTTGCAGTCCTAGGAGCGACACAAGCCCAGCTCTAACCTCCCTCTGTTTTGCACCTTGTCGGTTCAGTCTCTTTGCTTTTGTTACTGCTGAAGCCAGGATCAATAAAAAAGCAGGATCCTGTTTCCGAATGAAAGAAGATAAAGTCTTTAGGCTGAGGTACCTGAAAATGTGTGGTAAAAGAACTATTATACAGGATCTGCCAAAGCAACATTTTTGTGTTACTGAAATGCTTCTTGTAAGAAGACATTCCATCAATAGAAACACATTTGAATATGATACCTGTTACTATCAATGATTTTACTACCCATTAATTAATAGCAGCCCACCACCACCACACACACTTTCTTTGCTAGCTGCATTTGTCCTCTTTTATGTTTATTTGCATGTTTTGTTTGTGAGAAAATTACAGTATATTTTTATCTTGAGGGTTATTATAGCTAATGATGTACTTACAGAAAGTGAAATTGCTATCTAAACCATTAAAACAGCTAACTGCAAGATCAAGACATACATCTGGAGAGATAAAATAGTCTTCAGAGTTCCCGTATTCTGGGCCAGCTATTAAAGGGCTTAACTCCGTTTTAATCATTTCCTTCATGGGCAAATGACCACTGACAATGTTGCACAAATCGGTCATAAAACTTAGTAAGAGCATGAGGATTTCGATCAAAAGCAATAAAATATGTACAGAAGTGATGAAAGCATATGAATTACATTATCAAAGAGATTCATAGTTACTAAACCTGAAAAGTCCCAAAGACAGGCTCTGACTTAGCTAAATTGGCTCTGGGGTTGCTAACTTCTGAGGAGTGGATGCAGGCATCCCTCACATGGATGGAGTAATGTGGCCCGAGAACTAGGCATCTTCTTAAGGAAAACAGACCATGCCAAAAGAGTGCAGGGTTTAAAAGTCACCACGCAGTGATGCTATGACATGAAGCATTTAGTTTTGTGAGGACTGTGTTAAACTGTTCAAAATAGATGTAGTATCTGAGATGTAGTATATGAAGAGTTTTCAGATAGAGGAGCTGCTTTTCCATGAGGGCTTCATACAGGCTCCACTAGGATAAATTAATGTAAATTTCCCCAGCAGCTGCATTTTCTTGTTGTTACTGGAATGGATCATCACTGGAAAGTGAAAAAAATCAAAAGAAAAAATAAGAGGGCATGGCAGGGTGAGGAAAGAGAAAGTGAAGTGCTCTTACTTCTGTAAGACCATCCCCACAAAAAGCCAGCTGTTGATGTGTCATTGAAACTAGGGGCTGTGTACGATCTCAGGAAGTCTTTCACAGGCAGGACCAGAATTGGCCAAAACTTGCATTCAGATCCATAAGCTGATTTTCAGTGTGAGAACTGATACGCAAAAATCAGCATGACTGTAGAAGTGGAGACTGAAGGTTCATGATCAAAATAAAACCTTAGCAATACCAGCTTAATTCTAGAGCAGCTCTTCCTACTGAAGCTGTGGTGTAGTGTATGTGACACCAGGACTGGCCTGGGATCTCTGAAAACTCTCGTTCAGAGGAAGTAAACTGTGAGAGAGAAGATAAGGAAAAGATGATCGTTCTTCCAGTAAACACTCTTCACAACTTTGTGCCAGCCCCAGTCAGTACATCCAAGCCTTGATTTATATGTCTTAAAAACACTGAGCAGCTCCCAAAGCAGGCTGTGTCCCTGGAGAGGACTAGATGGGTTAAGATTAAAGTTCCTCAGCAATATTCAGCCTTTTTAGGG
>NW_008823967.1:34281-37853 GCF_000699105.1 Pygoscelis adeliae
AGAATAGCAAGGCAGAGTGAGAAGAGATGTACAGTAGCAGACAGACTGACTGACTCCTTTGGCTGCTGAATGGAGTGGAAGTGCATTTTCTCTGGTAATTGCTGGATATCTGAGTATTTCATCTAACATGAAGGTAAGACAATTGTTTACTTAACTTGTACTGATGAAGTGAATATGGCAAGTGCAATGAAATATTAATTTATATGGAGAAATACTTAGCTGAAAATTTAATTGGGCAGTATTGCAAGAAAGAAGAAAACTAAAAAACAACAGTTTGTACAACAAAGCTGAGGAAAATCAGTGTGACGCTCTGCTTTATTTCTTAAGCTGACTAATGTAAAGATTGCAGAAAGTTAGAAAAGCTCCATGAACTAACAGGAAAAGCAAAGTAAGTTTGCTTTTGTTCCTCTTTTTTCAGGTGCTGGGGATTTTTCTGTTGCTGGAAGTTTCAGGCTTCTTCTCCATTTTTTCCAGGTGAATATTTCTTTAGTGAATTACATGCTGAAGATTAAGTATGTATAATTTAACAGACAACTTCTGGTGCATGACATGGGGCAGGGCTTAAAGGGGTCTTCAGATATATTTCCCGGGAAATATATTCCTGACCCTGTTTGGTGTCAGCACTGCCACTGCCATCAGTGGTGACAAGAGTGAGGCATTATGGTGTCCCTTACCTCTGCCCAGAGGAGTCAGCTGCCTTTCAGGAAAAGAGCACACAGCAGTGATGTGAGCCAAAGCAACACACATCTGTAAAAGGCAGCACAGCTTACCCCAAGCCAGCCCCGATCCCAAGGGCAGGTAGCACCCTCAATGCCTCCCATTGGCAAACTGGCTCTTTGAGAGCTGCCACAGGAAGGTCTGCTGCACGCCGTGGCACACACAGCCCCTGGCAGCTCCCTGCAGATCTCCAGGTGTGGTCTGGCCTCTCTCTGCTTTGCAATGTGAAGCTGGTCTTTGAAGCTTGTATTATGGTTGCACAAAGTCCTTGCTCATCTTCAGGCTAGGTGAATGTATCCAGTTCCTTCTTTTCAGTGACCAGAAAGCCCAGGCTGGGACTGATTTCATTCTTACACATGAAAAGCAGATCCAAGTAGTTTTAGACGGAGCCTGATCATATCCCTAGTTGTTATTGAAGCTTTTCTAGTTAGGAAAGTTTTGCACTAATGCTTATGGATGAAAATCCCTGATGATTTTCCTCTTTTTTTTTTTTAATGGAAAAAATCCTACTGGAGCAGCCCTTCCCCTCCAGTCCATTGCCACTGGAATTCTTTTGGCCCTTGGTCCGAGTGCGATGGCTGTACTCAAAAACAGGTATAGACGGACACACCTTTTCTGTACTCATGACTTCAAAAGCATATGCTTTTTTCCCAGTAATTAAGGAGCTGTTGTATCTTAAAACCCCAAATCAGGTGTCAGAAAAAAGTCCCAGCAGAACGAGAAGGTTGAAGAACAAAGAACTCAGAAGGGAAATCCTTCAGTCTGTCCCCAATATGTTCCTTTTCAAAGCTATGATATTTATGTTGTAAAATAATTTGTGCACTTTTTATTTTGGTGATAGTTCCAAAAAGCTCAACTGAACTGTTCGGTAAGATGTTCCTCTGCTGATGCTGGTTTGTACCAATTCTGTTGATTTTTCATTAGTCAAGTCATGTCTCAAGGAAAGAAAACTTGGTTGCAAAGTATTATCCTCAATGAAAACAAGTTGATGATTTTTACAGTGCAACTCTATTGATGTGCAAGACACTTGCTTTTGATTTTCCTTCTCATTTACTTTGATGTGGCAAAAATGAGGGAGGGATTAGTCAAAATTAAAGATGTGCCATGAGACTGTACTTATTCTTTTTAGAAGTAAAAAGTAGCCCACTTGATGGTACATTTTATCATCCTTAATGACATTGTTTACTTTGAAGAACTTTAGCAAATTCATATCGGGCATGATTGGTCCTATTAAAAATGTAAAACAAAACTGAAATTTGTCAGCAGCTTTCTCTTGGTTTCAGTTACATATTAGATTTTTGAACAAACCAGCCAAGCTTATGCATCAGTCTAAAGACCTTATAGATAAAATAGTTGTCTTTCTCTTAACTTGAGAGTTTGTTACCATATTGTGGTATACCAAGTGTGGTTCTCAGAAAAAATAGTGAATGTCTCATTTCCTTACAGGAGTAGAATGGTAGCATTGTCTTGACACTAGTAAACTATTCCTGCTTTGCATTTGGATTTTCTAAGATGTCCCTTGATTTGCATTCAGATTCGGAGACGGACGGTAGCAGTTTATGGCCAGTATGGGGGAAACCCCTGCTCTGGGGATGCCTTTGAAACAAGATCATGCACCCCCACAAGGGGATGCCCAACAGAGGATGGCTGTGGTGATCGGTTCAGGTGTTTCTCAGGTACAATCCGAGATAATTTTCACCATTTTCTGGTCATAAAGTTAAGACGATAACTTTGTTATCCTTGAACTTAAGTAAATGGGTAATGGCTTTGCAGAACCCTTGACCTAGAGATAAATTTGATTTAGGAGGATGCTTCCTTTTTTCCAGTCTCGACTACATATGTTTTTAATTTAATCTGGAGCATTGCAGAGCTTTGCAGATAGTATGCTATAGCCCTGGTAGCCTCTCTAAGTCATTCTGCCTTACTAATTTGCCCCAGAGTACGTTTTTTTTCATTATGAGAAGGTAATTAAAGAATGCAACCCTAGATGTGATTGTTCGAAGCTGTTCTAGGCTATATCCAAACACCTTGGAAATCACCTGGGTCATGGAAACTAATGCTCCCTAAACCAGTCCTCATATCCAAGCAGCTTCCATTATCTTCACAAAAAAGCACATTATCTCAATAGGTAGACATTTATCACAGAGGAACATGTTAAACGCATTTTGGTGCTACCAGAGAAGTAATCACAGTTAATCAAAAGTGATAGGGTCAAAGGATGAAAGCTCAGGAAATAAATCTAGAAGCCAATTGTTTTATTAATATATCATAAGCCTTGAATGGCTGTGGTTCCCTCAAGTGTACTATACACTATTGCTTTATGTCTACATTTACTGTTGTTTCACAAGCCCTCCTGGGGACTGACTGTTCATCATGGCAGTGAACAAGCTAATTAATGTAGTAGATAAGTGGGACTTTTGCTTTGATTTTAGGCGATTTATTTTTAACTGAACAAACACTTCTCCTTTCCCCATGCATTTTTGTTCTGATTTAGGTCAGTGCATTAGCAGATCTCTTGTGTGCAATGGAGATCAGGATTGTGAGGAAGATGGTACAGATGAAGATCGATGTGAAGAGAAGATGACTGTATGTGATACTGATAAAACACCCCTGAATTCAGAACTTACAGGAACAGGGTAATGTTCTGTGCTGGGCTCAGTAGTACTGGTGCCAAATGCATTTACATTTTTGTGTAGTTACAAGCTCTGGCTGTACAGATGGGCTTCCTGGGCCTATGGTAAAACGTCCCATATGCAAAAGTGTTCAGTACAATGGCCTCCATCATGCCAGTGGCTCAGTGCAGCCAGGAAGTACAGGCTCTTTGATCTGAAGCACAGAATAAAGCTTTTTATCTT
>NW_008823967.1:37864-57470 GCF_000699105.1 Pygoscelis adeliae
CATCTTTATGAAATGAAATGTCAACCAATAACACATGGTCATCAGCATGGAGAAAATGAGCCAGCAATGCCCATTCTTTTTCTTCACTGCTGTTGCATTTAGTACTGTGGATGCATATGGATTTCTGTTCCCATCTGCAACCTAGTGAAATAATTACCTTAAGTTTCTTTAGCGTAGTTGTATCACTTGCTATGTGATATAATTCAGATATAATACAAAAAACATTTTGGAATGGATGCCCTGTTGTTTCTGTGTTGCATTAATTGCTGGAAGAATAAAACTTAATAAAATCAGTTGCGATAGATATGAATGTCTTAATGTTAAGAGATATTGATATGTGTTTATTTTTGTTGACAAATCAAAAGCAACATTTTGCTTTCCATATTGTAACATGCTATGCACACTGCAGTTCTGCAGGTATAGAAGTCTATCAGTCAATATTCCTTTTTTTTTTTGGTAAATCAGCTTATGATCTTAATCTGCAGATACAGCATTCAGTTATAATGGCTCTGTAATTTTTGCATCCTGTAAAATAATTCGCTACCTCTCTGTCTTAATGATCTTTCATGTTTTTCTTTCATGTTTTTCTTCTCATAGCTTTGACGCCATTACTGGTGAGACTAGGGGAAGAGTCATTCATACAAAAAGCTTTGGAGGACAATGCAGAAAGGTCTTTAGCGGCGATAGGAGAGAATACTACAGGCTGAGTGAAAGCGTTCTTGCTTATACTTTCCAGGTATGTTTCCATTAAGCACAGCTTTATCTTTAGAGCAATGATTAAAACTGGGAGAATGATGCAAAGCTTGTAGGGTCTTTTGGCAGGTAGGTTCCCCTAAATGCTGCTGAATGACACCTGTTCCCTCTCTGCAGTCACTTATTATTTTGAAATACAAACTGGTGTATATCTTGCTAAAATGAAAGGAAAAAAAATTGTAATTCCTTGGATGAGATTTCTAATTCTCCCACAGTTAGTCTGAATGTAAATCCATCTCCTTAGCTCAAGCAGTCACCTGAATCACCCTAAGAAATGTTATGTGCACAAGGCTTTGGGTGCTTTGTGGAGATCTTCCAGAGATATGGTTTGTTTGAAGTCGCTGCCTCAGAGATTTGGTTTGTCTCACGTTTGTCAAAGCCAAGCAATCTTTAATGTACTTTACTTCGTAACTTAAATAGTTAATATACAAATATATATATATAAAAAAAATAATGCTTTTCCAATAGTGTTCAGTACTTTTTATGAAATCTGAAATGGATTCAGCCTGAAAAACACATCGGATTTTTTGCATCAGGAAGGACTTGCTCTACTCTGTAAGTTATAATTTTTAACATCCTTCATGAAGCTCTTTATACAGAGTTCTATCTTTCATCTTCTAGGTTAAAATTCAGAATGATTTCAGTTATGAGTTTTTCAACAGCAGCTGGTCTTATATGAAACACACAAAGAGGCGTGAAAAATCAAACAGTGCATACAGTAATTCAGGGAATAAAATTCTGCAACACAGGCAAAGGGTATGTATAAGTTGTCACTGTGGCTTAGTATTTTGCATAAACATTTTCATAATTTTTTGCATGTGCTTTAATAGTGACATGCAAATATTTATTTTATCCAGATATTTTTGGCACAAAATGCATGACAGAAAAAATCCCATAAAACCTTTACAAAGAGATCACTGGTTTGGTTATCAATTAAGAAGGGTTGGCTGCTGTTTTTACTTTCTCCATTTTACCTCTTGATTAGTGATTTATTTATTTACTAGCTGTTTTCGTCCCTATTTGAGGAAGAAAAACATTGGCTTCTTCTCATAACTGATTAATCTTTTCCATTTTCTTCTAATGTTTTACTGCCTTTTTTTTTTTTTTCTATTACCTCTGTCAGTACCTTGGAGCAAAAAAATTGAAATAATTCTGTGATTAAAGTTAATTTATTTTATAATACATTTTCCACTAGTAGAACTCCATTAAGAGAGAGATTTGGTGTCTTAAACAGTCAGGAGGTCACAGTGCTTATGCCTTTGACTTATTTAAAAAGGAGCATTAGATAAATAATTTAAGAGTAACTCTCAATTATGAAGTATAACCTCTATCTTGTAGCAAATAAAACCTAGTAACAAGTGTATACATTTTATGGCCCCCAAGATGACAGAGGACAAGCTCATTTTACCACACTAACAATGACATATTTTGAGACTTAGCATAACAAAGTTCAAAAGAAACTTTGAGAGGCTGAGGTGAACAATATTGTATAGGCATGTAGGATTTTATAGTTCAGGAGCATCCTCAAAATGGTTAGAGCCCCTTACAAAGAAAGGCTCCTCTAGACAAAACGGGGTGCAAAGAAGACCTCTCTATTGCCTCTGACTTGCTTTCAGACAAGGCTTGTTAACCTGCTACTGCCAGGCTTCTGGTGTTGGAAACCACCATTATGTTTGAAGAGTGGTATTTTCCTTCCTTATTTGTCCTTATGCTAGCTTTCAGGTACACAGGAGGAAAAGAAAGATATTGCAGCAATTATAAATAAAGGTCCAAAAGATATTTCCTAACTTCAGGGTATTCTTTTTGCATTCACCAAGTTGCTTAGACATATCTAACAGCTCTGTAAAGCTGTTGCTTAGTAGCCAATATAACGTGCATGTCATCCGGCTAGTAGGAATCACCCTGATAGTGACAGGGAGCATGACTGACGTCTTTTCCTTCCCCCAGAGTAAGCAGCTGATGGTTGTTGAGAACAGTGTGGAAGTTGCTCAGTTTATTAACAACCGCCCAGACTTTCTCACTCTTGCGGAGCCCTTTTGGAAGGAACTGGCCAACCTTCCAGTTGTCTACGAGTACAACATCTACCGAAGATTTATTGAACATTTTGGGACTCATTTCTTACACTCTGGATCTCTAGGAGGACTTTACAAAGTTATTTTTTATATGGATACTGACAAAGTAAAAGCAGAAGGTAGAGTACTAGAGTTTATGTTACAAGAAACAAAGTGAATAAACAAGAATAAAAATTTATTTGCATGTTATCCCAGCTAATATCTAAAATCAAGTAAGAGGCTTCTACTAGTCACCACATTCTCTTCACAGGCAACAGAAAGAAGATTAGAAAAATTGTCCAAACCACAACATTTAGTTCTAGATCCACATCTGTGACCTGCAGTGCTCTGGGTAGCAAAGATTTGATAGTTGGTTCAAGACCTCATCAGGCTAAACTTGAATTCTAGTGTCAATCTAAATCTGAAATAATGTTAAAGCTTAAAAGTTACTTGCAGATGAAGGTTGGGTAAAACTGTGTAAAGCAGAATAAATTACAAACAGAGCAAACACCAGAGTGGCACGTATGATGGTACTCAGTGTTGAACAATGCTGTAGAATTAGGGACTGCTGAGGAAAGAGAGGAAAGAAACAATAAACTTTTCCCAGATACACCTCCCATCTGTCAGCCTCCATCTGTAGGCTTTAGCAACACATGGACCTTCCCACAGGACGTGCTAGTTCGCTGCCTTCTAATTTAGGCATAATACTTCATGACATCTCAAGTCAATGGAAAACTCGGAAATGAATCCAACACACTTTCTGTGTACAGTATTGTTAATGGATGGATTATCTGCAGGTATGAGCATCACAGACATGTATGAGTGTACCACATCAGGCTGGAACGCATTCATTGTGAAAAAGAAGAAAACAGAGTGCTCCAAACTGGATAAACTGCTACAGACTTCTTCAGGTAAAATGTTCAACAGTGGCTTGTACAGTTGTCATGTCTCCATCCTTCATCTCCTCCTAAATAGCTGTCAAAATGAGGAGTAGGTGTTGATTGCATTGTTGAACTCCATCTTAACATGCTGAACCCAGACACCAAATGCCTGGTTTAAAAGGCTCTCCAACACTCATCAATCATTGCTAATGCTTTCCCAGTAACCAGTATTTTTCTGGACACCCTAAGTCAGGGCTGCCAAGACACCTGCAAAACCAGATACTTCTTATGTATTATCGATGTAAGAGCTCTTGATCCAGGCACAGGTGGTTGATCTGCACTAATGAGTCCTTTCACTACTTGCTAGCATAGTTTTTGCATGCATTGTTTCTATTTCCATTTGTAAACATAGCAATGCTGGTATTTTCTGTATTTCCCACCCTGAATCTACAGGAAGCAGTGGTAATAAGATTAAAGGAGATGTCTACATAGAAGGAGGAAGCCAAGGTACTGTTGCTGGCCTTAGTTATCTAGAGCTGAATAATCCTGCTGGGAACAGTCAGAGATACTCCTCTTGGGCCAGATCAGTGACAGACTATCCCAGAGTAATTAAACAAAAGGTAAGGCTATTTTCCTGAAGCAGAGATGAGCAGATGGGATCACCTCAAGGGGAGAAATTATTAAGCTATAGCTGGTGATTAATCAGGCTGTAGTCTGCAATAATTTTGTTTTCAGATCACTTTATAAAAAAAATAAATTCACAGGAAGAAAATGCCATGAAGCTAACGTGATCAGCTGCATCATGAATCTAAGTCCTTTGGCAGGTCAATACCTACAATCTTACCAGCCTTCAGTGACTTTAGTGGAGTTCTGCTTAAGAATGATTAATTTCTCCGATGAAGGTCACCCTAGCATCGGAGAAAGCCCAGATTTGAGATAGCCCCTTTCCTGAAATGCATATTGGCGAATCTGTGTGGCTTCCACTTGGCTTGCCAACTTCTGTGTATCACTTTTATCCCTTCTCCTTCTGCCTGCATCCAGAAGTTTAGCATAAGTGGAGATTCTGGAAGCCAGACACTTCAAAGCTGGCCGTGGCCGTATTCACTGCTACCTTGTCTAAGTCACTTTTGGGAAATGCTCACATACTGAAGAATGATATAAATCTAAAAGATTTCTGCCAGGAAGTTTTCAATTAAATGTAAAAGCACAGAATATCATAAAATAGGTAATAGAAATGCAAAAATGCTTATTGTTACCTTCAATCATTGCTCAATGAAATTCCATAATGGGTTGTTTAAATGTCCAGCTTTTTAGGCTGCGAATAGCTGGATGAGAATTTGGGTTACTGTACTTTGGTGGTCTGTGTTACACTTTTATCTCAACTGCAATCTCATAGGTCAGATATGTTTAAACATGACTGATCTACCGCTAGCTTTAAGAGATGCTGTTAAGCAAGCTGACTTTTCAGAAGGCGGCTAATATTAAATACTAACATAAGATTTCAGCTCGCTAGCTAGCAAATTAGCTAGCGTCTGTCAGCTCCCATGTGCAGGAGCATACATCACAAATTATTTTGCTTATAAACTCTTATGTCCCAATTATAACTATTTAATATAAGTGTTTCTCTCCTGTGTGTAGCTAACACCATTATATGAGCTGGTAAAGGAAGTCCCCTGCTCCTCAGTCAAAAGGCATTACCTAAAACAAGCCATTGAAGAATATATGGCTGAGAATGATCCCTGCAAATGTCAGCCTTGCCAGAATGGTGGTGAGGCAGCTGTGGAAGGAACTCAGTGTGTGTGTTACTGCAAGCCTTACACCTTTGGAGCGGCTTGTGAGCTGGGAACCCTCGTGCAAGATCAGCCAGGTCAGCGCTCTTTAAACTTGTGAGAGTTTAGAAGTGGCAAAGTGTGCTCTTCTGCTTCCAGAGTCTGTTCGTCCCACTGCACAACCTGAATGAGTGGCTGATGTGCAGCGGCTACTTTGGGTCGGATATCACTGCAGACACGCAGCGCAGGGAGGGTCATGCTGAGCCTGAGTCTTTGCTTAACATGTCCAAACAGTACTTAACAAAGAACTGTTTTTATTATTATTGCTAAATGCAGCGGACAATACTAACCACTCAAAATGTAACCTTCTGTAAATAAGTATATATATTAAATGAATGAGTATCAATAACTTCAAAAATTTTTGCTTTCTAATTTTGTAATTACTTGTAGCTGATAGCTATTTTTATGTTCTCTGAGACTCTGACAACATATAGACTCCATGGAATTATACTTATGTAAAAGGCAAGTTTGGGAAAGGTGAAAGGTTAGATCATTGCAATCTGGAATTCTCTGTAAGGGCACAGTTTGGACCATCACTAGCTTTGAACAGCCTGTGCCTTTAAACCACCTACAGAGTGGTTTAATGTGAAATATTCCCAAATGTTGCGTAGGTATTGTTGATGGACACTGGAGCTGCTGGTCTTCCTGGAGTTCTTGTTCAGGGGGAAGGAAATCGAGGAGTCGAACTTGCAACAACCCCTCCCCGCGTGGTGGTGGGAAGGCCTGCATAGGAGAGCAGCGTGAAAGCAGACCATGCGAAGATGAAGAGCTGCAGCATTTTCGGTACGCAGAAAAAAACATTTGGAGCACGACTACAGGAAAATTTAAAAATTTATTTCAGAAGGATGCATAAGCTATTGAATTCAGGGAGATGATCACTTACTGAGCTTTCATATTTAAGTTGAAACAAAATGAAATTCAGAAGCTGTGAATCTGATACAAGATAAGAGTAGAAAATGGGGTAAAAGCCAGTAAACTTGACACCATCCTATTTAGCACTCTCTCAGAGAGCCTGGCAGGGCCCCATTTAAGTATAATTGTGATGTAAATAGGATGCATAATAGTCTTGAAAATGGGCTTCACTGAGAAGTGTAGAATTTTGAAAGGAAGGGAGACTAAATTCAAATAAATCATACTTTTGTTTGCTTCATAGCTTGATTGAACCACACTGTTTTGATTTATCCATAACTCCTACAGAATTCTGTTCACCTCCTCCTCTCTTGGAAAATGGATTTGTTCAAGTAAGTTATTTCTATTACTCTATTATTTGTCCTATCCCTACCTGCAGTGTCTCTATTACAGTTAATAAATATATTCACTTGCAAATTTGTATTTATCTTGGTAAGCTTAGTATCAGAGCTACTGTATAGCAGCTCTCTCAGCATCTCTCCCTGGCAGAAGTTTACGTGACATTAGCCAAGAATTCTTACTAAAAATAAAAGAAAACCAAAAAAGCCGCACCTCCAAAACCAGAACAAAATCTTTGCTTTTCTGGACCATGGTACCTACAGAGAAAAGTAATCTACTTGTCTTTTACCCTCTACACATATTAAAATTTTTCTGAGCCACATGAATTACTTATTAAAGCACAGGAAACTAGAGAAAAAACAGCACAGAAAGTAAACTGTCCAAGGTCATCCAGCAAGTCCATAGCAAAATTATAAACAGATTTTAGGAATCTTCACTCTACACCCTGTAACTCACCATTGTACTTTCTTGTTCCCTGGTGAAACTATGATCTGGCAAGGTATTTGGCTGACTGTAACTTGCGCCTATTTAACAAGGGAGACAATTCTTCCCTTGGAGGAATGGATTATTCCTTCTCCTTGTTATAAGGTTGTCTAAAATCTTTTTGCTCAACAAATAGATAGAAGGATTGGTTCAATATCCATTAGTTGTCTCTGCACAACTGCAACCCGGGGCAAGATCCAAAATTTTGTGCTCCCTCTTTTGCTAGTGATTTTTTGGGGGTAATCAATAGTTGTCTCCTATATTGATATTTTTGGTTCACAAACTAAAGGTAAAATCCTGCAATTTGTGGAGTAGTCTCAATTTTTCGTAAGATCTCTCCTTAGAAGAGAGTGGGATATAAAATGAGGAAAGACCTGTGTCTTCAAGTCCAGCTCTTTTGAGTGACCATATCACGTTAACCTTTAGCAAGCTCATAACATGCCGTCCTAAGAATTAGCAAAGCCATATACTCTCCACTGATCCCCCCAGAAGGCTGTTCAAGAGCTTATGTTTGCCCTGTAATGCTTGATAACAGCCATATTTGCAGTCAGTTTATACGTTGGCAGGAGAGCGCTGTTCCATCACTGATGTACCACTGCCAGACCCCCGTCACAGGGTACCGCCAACTCTAAGTCTCCCTTTGCTAAGTTAAGATAGCCCAAATATTCTGTATTCTACCAACTTATTTGCAGCATCATCTCCATTTTGATCACATTTACTGACTATTGATAACCACAGTTGGCCCCAGTATTCCAGACACTCTCACCACTGCATTGTAGAGTGACATTAATATTTCTCGCTGTCCTCAGCTACTGCATCCCAGAATCAAAGGGAGTTCAACGCTGCTGGTAGTTCTTAGATTGTATATCCAAAATTTCACCTGTTCCTTTTCTTTCAGAATGCTGAAAACTCATACCCTGTTGGGAAAAGCATTGTTTATGCTTGCAGACATGGATATTCTCTTGTTGGTGATCCTGTTGCTAAGTGTGGCAGTAATTTACAGTGGCAAGTTGGAGACAGATATTGCCAGGGTATGTCTAACTGATTCCTGTTTTGAAATACAACTCCATTCCTGAATTCCAGTGAAACATCTCTGAACATCTGCTTTCAACAACAACGGGGGAAAAATACACACCTGCGTTTCCCAGTTCCCTAGACATAATCAGGTCTAAATTGACTTCTATTTTTAATCCAGATATTGTAATACTGAAATAGAGAAACATGCCCATCAAGTCTGGTTTTAAGGAAGGCTGGAAGTGAGGGAGACTAAATTCCAGTCCAGGAATTACTTCCTGTGGAAACAAACTTTGTGGCTTAATTCAGTCCTGTGGCTATATGCAAGAACCGTGGGAATGAGTCTATGTCTAAAGCCAACTGATGAAAAGGTCCAGTGGGCAGCACTGGGCAACCACAAAGTTCTCACATAACCTCCTTGTCAAAAGAACACAACTTTACGTCTTGGATGATCTCCCCACTTTGCTCTTTTCCTCTAACCTGGTCAGTAACCATTAGGGTTTCTTTTTTTTTCCCTGCACATTTTATTTGTATGTCAACTTTGAGCGTGATCATATAGACTTGGGAATTTTCAGAGCTGCAGTTCAACACCATCCTTTCCTCCTTCTGACTAGGACTGACTGCCCACAAATGCTGGTCCACACTGTTTAAATGCCATCTCTTTGTGTATCAGTACATGGTCTCCCAGAATCCTGTATGTATGACCTCTCTCTGCTAGGATGTTACCCTCTAGTATGAAACCTCAACAGAAGCATGGGTCCTAAGAACAAAGAAGCCCTCTTCAAGCTAGGGCTGGACCTGCAGGCTGTAGGAGAAGATATTGTGACTCTGTCCTTGGTATTGCACATGTATGGCTGGTGTGATGAGCTAATATCTTGTGCTAACACGATTGATATGTTTCTGTAGGAAAATCAGCTAATCTTACCATTCAACTTGTTAAGGAATTTAGGAGAAGATAAAATATGTGACTGCTTTCTGCAATCCACTGATTCACTGTGGCTATCTCAAATGCTTCAATCCTTAGAAACCGCTTGTCTCCTGCCTGTCCTGGAGGGGGGTTTGCAAGGAGAGCCATGGAAACCTGTGTATGAGATTGGTGAGAGAATAACTCTGTCTTGTCCACACGGCATGCATTTAGAAGGAGCACACTCCATTTTGTGTGAGCCCAGTCTCAAGTGGTCTCCTGACATGAAGACTATCCAGTGCAAGAGACCAGGTAAGCCGTTGCAGTGCTCCAAGTGCAATGAAGGAGTTTCTTTCCTGGACAGACTATGGCTTATGCAGGTAAGATATAGACAGAGCTATAGGTGAGATATAGTGATAGAGAAGACATACTTATATCACATGCAGGAAGCACAGAAAACGTGAGCATGTGCTTTCTGTGGGCTGTTCAAACAAGATGCCTTAAGACATTTGTTGTGAGGTTTCCTTACGGCTTTTTGCTTCCCGTTCCCCTATTGCTATCAAGTATTGTCACTAACAATATTTTAAGAGATTGCCTGGGATGTGTGCTACCTATTCTGCCACCAAGTATACTTCATTTTCCACCCATGCTGTGTAACACCACCACCGTGTGAGCTGCACCTTAAAGATATGGCTTTTCTATCTGGAAGCTGTTCAGTGCACCACAGCCTCTCATGGCAGAGAAGGACAGGGCTGGATCACTCCTTTTGCTCATCTGACAGTCACACAGCTGATATGAAATAAATCCCCAGGGACTGGAAGCAATGGGAAAATGCTGCTTCAAGTTCATGGTAAGAGCTGTTTAGGCTCTGGGTTGATACTGGCAGGCACTGGCAGAGAGGGAAATGGGCTATAGCATACAGCAGCTCTAAGTCATCTTTTCCAGCTGTGGAAGGCAGATGAGGCTTTCTCTTGAGCACTCCTATAATACAGCACTGGGGATGGAGACAATGCAGTGATTTTTGGTGGAAATTTCCCCTCTGCCGGAAGACAGCATTATGCCTGCTGTCTGTATTGCAATGCACTGCAACTCTTCTTTTTTTTGCTTCTCTGGCCATTTCTGCCTGTCTATTTTGCTTAGCAAGTCTTAATCCGTAAGGGAAGGGATTTTTTTTTGTTTTTGTTTTTGTTTTTTTAAAAAGGCAACAATGTTCAGGGATATTAAAGATTCATGTTAAAGTAGAAACCTACAGATATGTAATCTGAAACACAAATCAGGGTAAAGCTTTCTCAGAAAGTGTGTCCGTATGGATTTAGCAAAGTCTTGCCATTACTTGCTACAGAAATCTCCAGAGGAATGTTTAGCAAAGGCCTATTTCATTTTCAAGTTTGGAATACAACTCAGCACTCAAAGAACAGGACATGTGTAATGATGAAAATTCCCCAAGAATCACTATTCCTTTTATTTTTAAAGTTAGTGCAGATTGAGGACTAATGGTGGAACTTGTAGTTTTCATTACCATCAGTGTATAAAGATATTCAGGTTCACATTTCTACATAGGACTTCAGAGCCTTAGCTTTTCTAGGGACAACAGTGAAGCCAGTAACTCTGAAACCTAATGATAAAGCTGTTGCCAGCTATGATTCAGCACTGCTAAGCTTAGCAGAAACAAACAGCTGCTGCAGAAATGAGATGAATGTTTAAGCTTGAACATGGTACCTGTCTCATTCCGTCTGACTCATGACCTGTGGATAAATTACTGAACAGTAACTTTGCAAAGTGTATCATATCTTTTTAATAGTGTTGATTCCTTCCATGCAGTAGATACTTTTAATGAACACGCAGGATGTGACTTTATATCATGGCAGTATACTTCAGTGCCTTTTAAGCTCAACCAATAGGATAATTTCAGAGTAGACCTTTAACAGCCCTTGTTTTTCTGACCCTTAATAGCACTGTCTGTGTTCTTCTACTTCAGTGCTCAGTGTGAAACCAGAAGTGACAGAGCCTAAATGTCAGCCGTGGGAGAAAGTACATCAGTTTCAATGTGTGTGCAAAATGCCTTATGAGTGTGGGTAAGTTCAGGCTGAATTCGGCAATGACTTTCTCACTTTATTCAAGACCAATTAAATTTCTTAAGTCTTCAGTCCCTGACAGATGAGAAAGCTTTACTCATATGAGAAGGAGGCATTGTACTTTGTTTGCTTTACAGCTCAGTCAGTGTCCTGTTCATCACTTACCTGCCTTGTCAGAGCTGTCAGTGGGTTTTAGCAGTGATGGAATTTGGTTGGATGACAGAAGGTGAAAGCATAATTTCAGCTCCACTTGATCTGTGAAATAGATGGAAAAAGATAAAATGGTATTATGAAGATTTAGAAAATTGAGGAAAAGTTAGAACAGAGGCCCTTGGGACATAAACCATCAAAGCAGTAAGCTACTGAAATAAAGCAGATTTCTTTTCCCTGCTGAGAGACTGGAGAGTTATGAAAGGCACAATAATCTAATCTCCCATTTACACAGCAGCTTGCACAGACCAGTCACGTCACCTTTCCTGAACTCATAACTTGCAAACCACAGTTTATTGTTTCCTGTTTGATCTAATTCTACATTCTGCAGTAAGCAATGCAGGAGAAATGTAAGGAAATTAGTAACTCTCTCAGTTCTTTGCTAAACATGGAGGTAACAGAAGCAAAACAGAGGAGTAACAAGAAGACACCTGAGACCACCTGGTGCTGATGGCCAGATGTGCCAAAGAGCTCAGCACTCCAACATCTGGGCTGGTTTGCATAGACTGGATGAAGTCTCCTATAAAGTCATCACAGTGGCTGTGAGCTCTGGATATGAAATCTGTCCAGTTTTATGTCACAGCAGGAGCTGAGCCATTTTGAAACTCTAGGATAACAGATCAAATTTGTCTTATCCTTGTGTAGTAGGAGGAAGAAATTTTGAAGTTGTCTCAAGTGATTTCAAGGTAGCAGAACTTCTCAGTGGGGGGTGTATACTTTCCATCAGCCACATAGTTTAAGAGTGCCCTGCATGATGACTCTGGTTCTAAGCCAAAATTAGCACACTTTGAACAACCTGAAAATTAAAATTGGTGAGCTTAGTTTAGGTTTTGTAGATCCACTGGGCACTTCCCTAGGGTCTAAGGCCATTGTCTTTCATGCAAAGATAAGTGCCAGGTTTGTAATAACTCTGCTAAGACTCTATTCCTATCCTTAAACACCTAAATATTTTAAATAATCTGGTCCTACTCTTTGTGTCTCAATACTCATTAAAGTGAGGCAACAACCCCTCCTCTGGTTCACGGGTGTGTTGAGATTAGTTACATAGAAGATGAGGAGAGTCCACAATGCTAGGAAAGGCCTTGGGCAGAGTCACAATAACCTTGGAAGTTAAATGAATTACATTAAGTTATGCATTCAGGATTCAGTTATAGTTAATCTACTACATGCCTGTTTCTATTTTTTATAAGTATGTTCAAAATGGCAGGAAGATAGATAACAGTCATTTCTGTTACCTGAAGCCATCTTTTCACTCTGTCTTGAAATAACACGTCTAATAATAGAAGGATAAATCATCAGCTGTCAAAGCAGACTAATCTGCCAGCCTGTTAAAGCTGTAGGAGTAATGCATGTAAGCATATCTTGGTCCTTCCTCAGAGGGCAGAAGTAACTTGGCTTGCTTTGCTGTGGCAGTGACTTTCAGCAGCAGCCTCTGCTCAGAAGAAAGCTGGGAACAAGAGTTCACATGGGAATTCAGGAACACCATGGTTTCAGACCCATCTTACATCCTTTCAGTTTCCAAGAGACTAGCAGCCGAGACTTCCCAGGACAGCACGAGAACCCCACAACAGGCTGGTGAGGGGTAACTCGTCCCTCATGACGTGGTGCCTTAGGCTACATCTATCTTCATCAGCTAGAGCAAGGGAATGATCTCAGGCACCAGAGCTGGTAAATTGCTGGAGCAGCTCCTGGTAGAGCTTTGGCAAGGGCCAACTCCTGGATAATTCCCAGGCACAGTGCAGGACTTACTAGGGTCTGGGACCATTCCAGTCTGATGGAGTCCCCATATTTTGGGGGCAAAGAGAGTTTAACCGAATGGACACCAGCTATTCTGTGTGAATTGGCCCCAGTGGAAGGAAGCAGTCAGAGCACAGTTAATGTGTTACTACAGATGAAACCTCAGCCTCCAGTAGCTAAAGACTGTCTCCACAGTGAAACATGAGATTTGATAATTTTTAAGTACTATCCCCTCTTTTTTCCTCCAAATTTATTTATGTAGCATCTATGTCTCTCCTAAGAGTTCTTGGCCTCTGTTACATTAAAACTTATGGTCTTGAATATAATTTTAAGAAGTTAAAATAATTTCCAGCATGCTGAATTTTTCACTTTTTAGTTTCACCAAAAGTTGCCTGCCTCTCATTGTAGGTGAAAGGGAGAGAAGGCATTTGCTGACTTACATGTGTTATTTCATTTCTCACAATCAGTACTTGAGTAAAAGCTTGTTATTATCCAAGCCTTCTTATTCAGGTAAAAGATATTGAACTTCTCACATTCACTTTACACAAGGATTCTTCCTTGCCTCTAATAATTTTTATTGCACTGCTGTGATGCTCCCAGCCGTGTAATACCCTTTCTCAGCAATGAGTGCAAATTATTAATTTCTCTTATGAGTACAGATTCTCCATCCTTTTTCTTATGCATCTGAACATGTTGATTTCCACTGGCTTTCTCCCAGCTGACCCAGCTATAGCAAGTATGTGAAGTACTCTCAAGCCAGTTTGAGAGATTATACTGTAGCGAGAGATTGGCAACAGGGACCATGAACTCCCTGGGTTCAATCTTCGGCAGCTGGTTAAATCAGCCTCTTTTGGGTGTTGCTGAAGTGGTGCAAAGCAGACAGATTAGTGCACTTGTGTCTAACCTTAATCTATCCGGCTAAATTAAGCTGCCTTGTATACAAGATTTTGACCTTAAGACTCAGATATTGGCATTTATCACTCAGGCAAATAAAGAAGGCCTCTGAAAAAATTTAAACATAATGAACAACTTAATTACAGATTAGATGCTTTCCCTGGATCACACTTTGTTCTTCCAAATTTAAGATGATATTTAAAGATTAAGTTTTTCTTATACCTCTGTCTGTAAAGATGACTTTCACATTATAAATCAGTGCACCGCTAACTCGGGCTGTGCAGCCAGACGAGCAAATAATATAATGCAGACAAATGCACCAGCTTCCTTTATCAGCTGCTTGGTGCTGTGTATCCATTGGGCTGTCCTCTTGTTGTGCCTCAGAATAAGAGGGTTAACCTCATTCTTTTTGTTAACAAAAGAGCATTAAGGAAAATCCAGGCAA
Organism: Pygoscelis adeliae; assembly: GCF_000699105.1. Classification (NCBI taxonomy): domain Eukaryota; kingdom Metazoa; phylum Chordata; class Aves; order Sphenisciformes; family Spheniscidae; genus Pygoscelis; species Pygoscelis adeliae. Next base: position 52,389 of record NW_008823967.1, read on the forward strand.
CAAACTTTACTAGGGATTTAGTGGCTGGTATTTTGACTAAGCACAGCAGTTAAGGGACCCACTGCAGTTGAGGTTGCTAACTTAAGTAGGAGATGTAATACAGTTAATAATAATTGAAGACATATTTGGTTGCAGGTAGATGCAGCAAAGTTTTCAGGCTCAGCTAATGAACTCTGTGCCAAATTTTAAATATCTTAAAGATGCAGTATAGAATTATAGAATCATTAAGGTTGCAAAAGACCTCTAAGATCATCGAGTCCAACCGTCAACCCAACACCACCATGCCCACTAAACCATGTCCCTAAGCGCCTCATCTACACGTCTTTTAAATACCTCCAGGGATGGTGACTCAACCACTTCCCTGGGCAGCCTGTTCCAATGTTTAACCACTGTGTTACAAGTAGTTTAAACTTTCTGTAAAGCCACCTCTTTTAAGAGGCTTCTTTCATCTTTTAAAGAAACATCCCCAAAACTTGGAGCAGGCACTTTTCCCCAGTGCCTTATTTATATATCTACTAAAAAACACCTCCTAATTCCCGGGGGGGGAAATCACCTTAACACTTGGCCAGCAAGTGAGCAAGGTTTGAGTTAGGACTTTATTACTAGACCTTCCCTCTTCCAAATTCCTCTTCCCTACTCTGGCAAGCCACTTTCACAGGGACTGTTACCCTCCCCTTCAGGCAGCCTCGTGAAGCTCATTAGGGCCATTTGCCTGTTCCTCATCAGCCTCTCTCCCCACCAAACAGCTGTTTAGTGGAGGTTGACCCTCAGAACTGACCCATTAGACACTAAAAGTTTCTGTGGGAGTGTTTGTGAGCTCAAAAGGAGGACCTGTGCTCAAAATAAGCCTTTGGAGCTGTATTTCAAAGCTCTCCATCCCCTGGGAGCCCTCTCTTGTACTCTGCGCAGCACCTTACCTGTGGCTGTAAAGTGTATCCAGGAGAGCACAGGCATGCCCTGCTCTGTAGAGGCACTTTTTTTGTTCACTCCACACAGATGCCACTGATTGCATTGAGAACAAGTGGAGAAGCTTGGGGTTTGAGATTAAAATCCAGAAATAATGGAAGGGCTTTTTCCTCCGCTCCTACACTTACAGCATGAAATACAAATGATAACAACTTCCTGGAACTGTCCCCAAAAGAAATACTGTTTAAGGTTGTCCAAGAATTGTTATTACCACTTTTACAAGCTAATTTTTGTGGGTGCTAAGACAATATCCAAATGTCAAGAAATAAGCAAGCAAATTCCCTGGATAAGTAGAGCAGGTTTTTAATAAAATTTCTGTGGAGATGTATGTGTATTTCCAGAAATATCTTTGTTCTCTGATGTTGGATCATAACATTTTATTTAGCAAAAGCTGAAGCTTTTAAAGGACAGCAGAGAAAAGTTCTTTAAGTATATTCTAATGTCTTATAATTAAGAAATACTTATAAAATATTTTAGTATACATGCATGTGTGTATATATCATTATATGTATATGAAATGTTTTCTGTGTGTGTACTTAGGTGCATGCATGTGTAATCTATTAGAGAATAATTGAGATCTGAACTCTTTTTAACTAGTCTCGCTCTCACTGCTACTGAGGTCAATGGCAAACACCCAATAATATCCCTGTCCTTCAGAGGGGGCAGATCCTGGCTCTGCTGAGGTGCAGCATCCTGTGGAAAAGGAAAGAGTCTGAATTATTCCCGTCTATGTCTCAAGTTCCCTTGGTGCACTCTTAGGATGTCCTTCAATGAACAGGGAAATTGGTACTGGACCCTGAATGTTTTCCGCTCCTTCAGCTCTTTTTAAGAGGTACCAAGATAAAACACATTTAAATAGCACGATCCCCGCTTTTCTTTTCAGTCCTTCCCTGGACACCTGTGCTACAGATCAAAGAACCAAGAGAAACACACCTTTAACTGTTTGCAAGATGCATGCCTTGGAGTGCATGGGCAGAAAATATTCTCTTACTAATGCAGAAAACTGTAAGATACCTCAGGCAGCTGAAAAATCATGTGGATCATGCCGTTCGTGGGAAAAATGTGATGGTAAGAGATGCTTCACAATTGTAAGCAAAATTGTTTATATGACCAAAATGAAATCTTTATCCTCAATTATGCATTAGCTGTAGGTCTGTCCTGATATCGTATTTCCAGACCCTCCCAGAAGCACCAGGCACTGCTAAGTGGGTTCAAACCATCAGCCTGGTGTTTGGTGTCCAAACATGGCAGGAAGCTCCAACCATGGAAAAGAAAACCCTGCAGGATATTGTAACAAGATGCACTGTCTAAAGGAAAAGCTTATTCCTAGTCCCTATTAAGTGGGTTACCCTGTTGGTCCTCTGGAATTTTTGCGTGAAACCTTTGCCCTACTCTTTTTTCACTGTTTCCACCTGTTTTGAATTCCTTAACACAGTAATTGTGGGAGTCCTTACTGCCCACAGGAATAGCTAATCCTTTCCTGAAATTTGCCGAGCAGTCTCCCTAGCAGTATCTTGTGGCAAGGAGTTGAATGTCTTATTCTATACTATCTAGGAAAGCCACTTACTTTTGTTTGTACTTCACTGCCTATCCCCAGTTTCTCATATTATGATCAAAGTTGAATGTCTTTTCCTTCAGAGGAAATACTCCCAGTCTTTTGCAATCTGTCTGCAGTGGAAGTTTTCAAATTCCCTGATCTAATTTCCCTGAGTGTCCTACACTACATTGTATTTAATGGAGGGTTGCCAGAAATGGGAAGATAAAGAATTAAATTGAGTTTTTAGAGGTGCCCCACATAGAGGCACAGTTATTGTCATATTCTGAAAATAAAAAAGATTACTTGGTAGGATTTCATCTGTTTTGTCTAACAGGGTTGAACAGACAAAAATAGTAACAAAAACAGATAATTAAAACTGGCTGGACCTTCAGCAGAGACAAACATAGGCAAAAAAATTAAACATACAACACCAAAACAAAGACACAGTTATGAAAAATAAATCTCAGATGGGACCTTCTTCTTATCTGATTATTTAGCTGTTGTCACTGACACAACTATGCACATTTATTTGTAGGGGTAGATCCTTTTATCTTAGTGAAACAGCCTGTATGTAAATAAAGATACCAGTTTTAAGTGTCTGCATGATCAGCTTGCTACTGTCCAAGGACAGATCTCTCATCTTGCGTGTTATCTGGACTCTGGAGAAGTAGATACACAAAGCGATTCAAGCAGTAACATCAGAGAAGTGTTTGAGAGCAATATCTCGGGCATCTTGAGCAAGCTTTTCCCACAAGCACAATCAGCTTCTCCAAGCAGAGGAAGCCCCAGCAGTGCACCACTCGTTTCCACTTCTAGTTTTTCCACTGAACTTGAATAACAGCTAATGTTACTTCTGCTTAGGAAAAGAATCATAGAATGCTTTGGGTTGGAAGGGACCTTTAAAGGTCATCTAGTCCAACCCCCCTGCAATGAGCAGGGACATCTTCAACTAGATCAGGTTGCTCAGAGCCCCGTCCAACCTGACCTGGAATGTTTCCAGGGATGGGGCATCCACCACCTCTCTGGGCAACCTGTGCCAGTGTTTCACCACCCTCAGCATAAAAAATTTCTTCCTTATACCTAGTCTGAACCTACCCTCTTTTAGTTCAAAACAATTACCCCTTGACCTATTGCTGCAGGCCCTATTAAAAAGTCCGTCCTCATCTTTCTTACAAGCCCCCTTTAAATACTGAAAGGCTGCAATAAGGTCTCCCCAGAGCCTTCTATTCTCCAGGATGAACAACCCCAACTCTCTCAGCCTCTCCTCATAGAAGAGGTGCTCCAGCCCTCTGATCATTTTTGTGGCCCTCCTCTGGACTTGCTCCAACAGGTCTGTGTCTTTCTTGCACTGAACACCCTCTGGAAAATTGCTGTCAATCCTACATTTTTGCTGCAAACGAAAGTTTTTTTGGTTTTAGTCTGGTTTTGTTGAGTCGGATGCCATCCTGAGTGTTTTTCCTCTGTGCTTTTGCTTAGCGCAATCGAACAGCTGTGTTTGTGATGAAGATGAGCCATGCGAGGAGGGAGGCATCCAGATCTGTGCTGAAGTGAGTGGCTCTGCTGCCCATCGGACTATGACCGAGTGTGAGGCTGGGCGGCTCAAATGCCAGGGGGAGACTGTCACCCTTGTCAGCATAAATCCCTGCAATGTACAGACCAAATAAGATATGTTATGGTTCATTTTGTTTATTGCCATGGGATATGTCAAAATGTGTCAACTCTTGGGCAAGACCTACTTTGAACCTTGCTCTACCAAATGTAAGCTCTGCTGTGAAGTCCACCGCAGCTGATGACACTGTGTGCAACAGCTCTGGTTGGCTCTGAATCAGGGCCCGAGGCTCTTTGTTAGGCAGAGCTGCAATCACCGTTACCGCTCATGACAGGGCTCTTGCTTAGACCCTGGACTTAGCACTGGCAAGTTTACTTCACATTTCCATCAGAATTAAAAAATGTTGCTGAAGTGCAATTTCTAAAGTAGCATTTATAGTGATGGATTACAGTGTCTAACATTGTAAATACATTTTACTTAAAGGCATGCAAACATATGCATGCACTGATTACATTTAGATTGCAGAAAAAAAGAATAGGCTTTACAAAGTAAGATGCATGATTCTTCTCTTCTAATAAATTAACTTCTTCCTACTGTACTTTATTCAGTTGAGCAAACAGTATGCACAGCATTGAGCCTGTCCTTGAGCCTGAAGCTCTTAAAGGTCAAAGCAATGTGCATTAATAGTAAAGTCAGCTTAAAGTAATGAGAAGACTTCCTATGCTCGCAGCTTCTTGTACACACAACTGCTTCATGAAAAGTCACCATTTTGCATTGTCATAACTATCATAATGATCTATATTTGTAAGCACAGGTAACTCCGTTGCATTTGTCACATGCATTTATGTTTGTGCCAAGACCAGTTTGCTTACAGACCATTGCACATAGAGGCCTTCCACCACAGCAAAACTTTCTCAAAGGCAGCTATTAAGGAAAGCACATGTTCTCAGAAATGGAGACACTCTGCATATGGTCCCCCTGGAGATACCTTTGGACAATCTCCTAAGACTGTTCCTAAATAAATGGAATC
>NW_008823967.1:57669-58073 GCF_000699105.1 Pygoscelis adeliae
GCAGGAAGCCGTATGCTTTTTAAGCGACAGATTTTATTTCTTACTATTAATAAATACCTACCAGATAAAACATCTCTCTTGGTTTTCACGTTTGTGCTTGTAGCTTCCCAACTCTCTTGTCGACAATTTCTAGCCTTTTTCTTGGGGCAGCTGGCACAACACGTGGTTGGATCGTGAGCCCAATGGGTAGCGACAGCTTCCATAGCTGCTGGAGGCAAGAGAAAATCACCTGGAAATTTCCTGATAGATAGAACAGAAATAATAGTGACTTGGTGATTCATGTCACAAACACAGGGAAATGCAGAAAACCAGCACAGGGCCTCAAGAAATGTTGAGAATTCCTGCTTAAGAAACAGTTCCAAAAAACAATAAGGTTGCCTGATAATCATCTTGATACATCAGAA
>NW_008823967.1:58144-68085 GCF_000699105.1 Pygoscelis adeliae
GTCCATAAAATAAATTAGTCTGAGATAAGACAGACAAAATATTAATGAAGGCTGCATTTCAAATGCTTCATCCAGTCCCTTACATCTCACTGTTTATCTGACCCATTTAAATCTTCGCAGGGATCCTTTTCCTCTCCTCCTTCTTCCTAATTACCCACTCCATCTTTTCCCCTCCTACTTCTCAGCCCAGCCCAGATGGAGTAGACACCTCATAGACCCTTTCCCTCCCAGCTGCCTGCCCGCAAGTGTCCAGTGAGGGTCTGCTCCCCTTCGTGCTGTGACACTGCAGTCCTTTACCTGCCTGACTTCTGCCACATACTGTTTTCAGTCTTGTATTTGCCCAGGTCAGAAAGCACTTGAGTTCCATCATCCCTCCTGAAAACCTGAGGACACGATGCCTTTTTTTTTTTTTATAAAAAAGCAACCAGCTGACTGTCTAATGCTTCTTGGGAGGGAGGAAGAAGTAAGGTGAGTAGGTAGAAGTTTTCTTCAAAGCAATACAACTATTTAATGAATGAAAACCAGGTTCATGTAGGACCAGTGGCTGGGAGGACAATCTGTCCAATTGTTCATTCATTCCTATGGTGTGCACATCTGCTGGCCACACTTTGTCCCTTTCAGAACAGAAGTATCCCCAGTCACTGTGGTCCACCTCTTCACCATACTGTTGTTAAACTAACAAGCAACTGCCAGACGTTTTCTCTTGGTAAGAAAGCAAAGTCAGACGAATTAGCATTAGATGAGAAGAACAAAGAGGGGGACCATGGTTCCATGGAGTCAATCAGCTTAGCAAAATTAGCTGGCAGAGAGGGGTAAACCCCTTTGTTTTACCTGAGCATTGGGTGAGCATTTGCCCCATCACCATGCATTAGGAAATTTGGGAGGAATTTGATATTAGATGACCTGAGCTTTGGGCAGCTGAACTGTGAAGAGCAGAAATAGAGAGCTGCAGGACATTTCTGTGGCAGACAACAGGCTTTTACAGGAACTGGGCTCTTTTAAGTTACTGAGACCATCACTCTGCATTGCTTTCACATTTCCCAGTCTATGACACTAGATCCAATGAGACCTGCAATGCATACATGTCCCAAGAAGGAGCATCTTAGTGTTAATGTTCATGCAGTATCATAAATATTATCGATGAGATGAGACCCTCCCAGGGATCTGTAGAGGGACCAACAGTTTCATATATTGTGTGAGGAGAGAAGGAGAAAGAATGAAGGAGAAAACTCACAGCAAGCTGGTAAATTTTTGCATGTGACATTAAACTAAAAAAACCCCATTACCCTATAAGAAGCTGTTGAGAGACAGAAACCTACTGGGAAATTGAGTGATGCTGTGGCAGATGAGTTTTAACTCAGATCGAGGTAAGGTAAACTTGTTATCCATAGTGATGAGCCAGACTCATGGGGTCATCTGAGGCCAGTGACTTGGAAGATATCACCACAAACTGCTCAGTAAAAAGGCTTGCCTGATGTAGAGCAGCAGGTACAAGGACAGAGTGGAGGGACCTTTATAAAACAGTAATGCTGAAAAAATTCCTCCTAGTTAACACTGTTTGGTAAACAGTAGCAGCATGTGGAGTGAAATTCAGCCTTGGTTGCTTCCTTACAAAAAAGTGGACCCCTGATCAGCAGCACTATCAAGACCTGGTTTTCTAGGATTTTTTTTTTTATAGGTTCTCTGATGAGTAAGAACAAGTCTGCACTGTGTCCTTTCCCTTGGGGAAGACACAGGAGAGATCTTCCTCTACCCAGCTGCCTATTTTCATGAAAGATACTAAAGATTCAATACCTTTGGGATATCTAGCCTTCTGTTACGTGTTGTTAAAAGGTAGACAACAGGTTCAAATACTATTGAAGGGGCAACACAGGTAGATAGACTCCTGTTCAAATGGCCCTGTGACAGGCTCCCTTTCTGAAAAATGGCAAGCTGGAAAAGGAAGAAGGAGATGTCACAGAAGCAAAGATGGGAAGGATACAGCAGGACTGGCACAGAGCAGTAGTGGCCCCAGGTTAAGCATAAGACATGAGTTATTTCCAAGCAGACCAGACAAGTAGCTAGCAGAAACTTACGAAAAATAAAGCTCTTCTGATGTACCTTTTCCTAATCTGGGAGCAGCAAATTAACACCTAAGAAGCGACAGACACTTCCTCTTCCTATACAGTCACGTGGGAGAAGCTTCCCAACTTCATCCCACATGGGAGCCTGCCTGCCTGGAAAAGATTTGGGTCCAATGTGCATCTGGAGACTAACTGAAGGAGAGCAAATAATGTCCACCAGCCTGCTGTTGTTAAACTAGTAATGGTAGCACTAATTGTGTGAGCTACCATTTGCAAATCTCTTTTTCACTGGAGACTGTATATCCCCGGTGTTCTTCTCACGGCTCCTTGAGCCAACCCCCTGGCACCCATAGGTACCCTCCACTTTTCAGGGTGAGAGACACATGGAGCAGGAGGCCGTGGTTTCCAAAGCACTCCCTGATCTGCAGCACTGGGCAGGAAACTTTCAGGTGACAACGGATAAGCAGTTTAGTGCCCTGCCTAAAGCAAAACGTCGCTAACTAAAACAAAAATGTTTTGAAGAAAAACATAACTTGAAAAAATTAAAAAGCCAGTGTAAATAACATTTACAAGGTATATGAGAAGTCTCTTTTCTCTCCTGTTCTGTCAATGTCTTCTTTAGACAGCTTTGGTCAAGCGCACTTCCACTATTCCATCCCTCTTCTCATAGGGCTTAACTTGCTGTTTTCCTGTTCTTGCCAGTTCATAACCTGATGAAACACGCTTTCAATTTCTTTGAGGACAGGTCTTCATACCTGATGATTTTGCCAGTTGCTTTCAACCTGGGAGCTGTTGCATCACTTCTTTGTTCATTCTCTCTCCAGCCCCAATAGAAGCTTAATCAATAACCTCCTGCCCTGGTCTTGTCACCACCTAAAGCCATTGCATCACCATATTCATAAAGTTATTACAGATCAGCTCAATTTCCACCACACTGCGGCTCTGCCACATTGCTCACTGTGATGAGCCGCCACTGTAAGTAACAGCAGGGCCATTACTGCGTATAACAGGAGGCACAGGAATATAAACTGCTATTGATTTCTTTCTCCCTCTGCTGCAAAACACAGAAGAGTTGTCTCTGACCAGCAGAAGGATGGTGCTCACATCACAGATCTTCTGGCCAAACTCAGGAGACGTTAACTGCTTGGGGCTCAGCCTCCAGGTCCTGCTCTCCTGCACATGCTCCTCAGGAAGTGGTTTTCATTTCTTGTGGTCAGGGGCCAGTGGGCAGAGTCCTGCTCCACAGCAGGCAAGAGAATACTATCAACTCCCTGTAGCACTTCTCTAAATGGATTTTTATTATATTCAAGCCTCTAAGAACTGTACTAAATGTGAATACACAAAATAAAATTTAGCAAGAGGGAAGCAGTGACAAACAGCTGCAAATAGTGCTTTTGAACAGAGTGGTAGTTTAACCAGACTAGATCGCTAGTTTCTGGTAAAGCAAAGTCATGGTTTTATATTTTGCTGTTGACAGCAATTATATTGAGACTTTTACAGTGATTGTAGTATTCGCTTCCTGAATAATTCCACAATGTATGATGATAATTGAACTTGCCCGTACTACAGGCCTTATTGACCTAAAGGCAACCAACAAACACAAGCAATGTTCTTGTATTTTGAGAACTGTTACTCAGGTGATCAAATCTTATGATGAGGAGAGCTATGTAAGTACTGTCACATGCATAAAGCAGGTTATAGCATTCTACTTGTGCAATTAGTCCAGGCACATGTAGCAGCAAAGGCTGCTGCAAGTCCTCTCCAAATAGAAAAAGACGCCAAGGCTGGCATTTCTCAAATGAGAATGAATTTATTTGGATCACCTCCCAGGATATGTACATGCTGATATCTCCCTGAAAACAGGGTTGCCATCTTTGTTTCGGTACATACCATTGCTCCCAGCACACAAATACTAGATACTGTCTTTCTGCGTGAAGCTCCCACCAAGATGCAGTCAGACTGCTTCTAATCCTTGGAACACTGGCTGAAGGAAGAGGAGGAGGTATTGTGACTCTCAGTGGGAAAATTTGGGGGCATTATCTACAGAATAGTTGGAGTTTTATTCTTTTTTTCTCTCTACATTGTTTCCTCTACCAGATTTTATGGAAGCTCATGAATAAAATGCCTTTCCCCAAAGGCCAAATCCCCATAAGTCCCAAAGATGGCCTTAGGCTATGCATATCTATTCTCCCTGCTCTTTAAGCTGTCTAGACACAAGACAGCCTCATCTGGGGACCATGTAGCTGCACTAGGGTGATACAGTGGCTGAGCTAATAAGCCCTGAGGAGATCAGGATGGATTAACTTGAGCACAGGGCAGTGCTTTGAGACTTTAGCCAGCTTTTAGGCTGAGAAGAGGTGGCACAAATACAGAGCTGGGGCCAGCAGTGCCAACCACAACTGCATCCGGCAAGGACTGACTGCTTGTGCTGTTTTGCTGCTGCACTCAAGATGTTTCTCAGTATTTACAAGTCTTGTTCATTTTAGAAAGAGAAGACATATATCATAAAGCTAAAAAGTAAGCCGAAGTCCTGACACTGAGTTTGTACCTACAGGGGCAAGAACGATTAAGTCTTTGGTGAAGCCTCTCTGTTGTGCATGCTTACATATGCAAGATAGCTGCAGCATAAATGGGGACTACAACTTCCATGGCTATATCAGTGATGGGAGCACGCGGTGGTGTTGGCCAGTGCTAAAGTATTTTCAGTCCCTTCAGTAAATATGTGTTTTTGCACGTGTGTGCAGACATATACCTGCACACACACCCAAGCACACCCATCAAGCCAGTAAGGAATGCAGCCACTACCCAGCTTTTTCTTGGCAGGGCTCTGCACATTGTGTCAACCAAGAAAAATTTCACATTTACAGGAGAACCCACCGCTGTTCTCACCCTGTTACACAGTAAATAAAAGTGTTGCACAACAAGTGTTGACACAGTAACTCTCAGAGGAATTTCACAGACAAAACAACCATGTATTCACAGATGCTCACAAAATAACCCAGGATTTCACATGTACTTATTAAGAAATTATTCCCTAGTGAACTAAACCAAGGATATGAGACCATTATCATAAATCATCTGATACCATCAGGTATTGTACTGTGCAGGTTTAACTTAAGAGAGCTTGAAGGAACATATAGAGTATTACTTGAGGTTTCGGCCAATACTGAAAAAAGATCTTAGTTTCTTAAAATTTCCCAGCCCCATTTAGAGATCCCAGATGACTGAAAAATTACTGCCAAGTTTAATTTATACTTCAAAAACTGGAACATTTCTCTGGCCCTGAACAGTGACCCTTTGGACAGTTTTCTCTCCCTAGTGCATGCTAGAGAGTTTCAAAACAGATAGGGGCATGTGAATAAAGTAAATCAAGTCTAGGAGTTCCTGGGAAAGAGCAAATAACGATGGCTTATAACAGCAAATAAAACTGAAGAGCCCTCATTTTACAGTCCCAGAGGCAAAGGGGTATAGGTCAGTTCACATCCAGCCAACTAACCCCCTGCCACAAAAACAGTTGTCTTGCTGGAAACAATCCTTGGCCCATGTAAGTGGCTGAATTGGGCCCAAATGCTCTTTGGGGGAGGACTAGCTAGCACAGACCAAAACCACATTAAATAATTCAACAGGAAGGATAATCGTGCCCTTTCCTGAAGCCCATGACCTGGTCATCTTTTGTTTAAGCAGCACAGACAAAACCAGGCTGCTTGACAGAGGACAGATACAGCTGCAGTGTTACCGTGACCCCACTCTGCTGCTTCTGGGGACACAGGACTAAAAATGCTGCACTCACAAAATATCCTGAAATTAAATGAGCAAGGAAATCTTAAGCACAACTGCTTTATAAAATAACAGTTCTGAAGTAATTCCAGAAAATCAGCCTATTGCTAAGGTTCAACTCTAAAGTGCTATTTATTTGCTAGATCATTTTTATTTCGCTGTTAATAACAGTAGCTCCCAAAATGGTTTAATAAGAGAGGTCCTTACTTGCCAGACTCATCTCTACCTTTCAAACCTCTGCAAATGAAATCAGCAAGTCATTACATGCAGTACAAAGCTTTGTAACCAGCAGTCACAGAACTTTTGTGAATCCAAGGACTGACCATCAAATATAGCTTTGAAAATGTGAGACCTAAATCAGGGCATTTGAAGGTTATACCTAATGCATTTGCCAGTGGTAGCAGGTGTCATATCTGCAGGGCTGTTTCCTTCCAATCCTCACTGAAGACTTTATCTTTTCAATAGCCCAATTCATGTCAATGTCACAATTACAGGGACCAGGACACAGAAAGCGTGGTTACTGGTCACCTAGACATTTTCAACCAAATACTGGCAATGTGGCTTCATTGTCTTCTATTCTGCAACTTTGACAAGGACACAGATGTCTCCAGAGCTGTCACTATCACAAAAGAAAACCTTAACATGAAGCAGGAAAAATCCGTAGTCCCCAAATTTGATAAAAGACCAGTTCATTTCTGCCTCCTGAAATCTAAAGCATGTTTGTTGAATCCACAGCCTGGCCGGTGTGTGTTGTGGTTCTTTGTCCCTGCTCCTGTTGCAGTCCTTGGATACTTTTTTTTTGGATACATATTTTTCCTGGTGCGTGGCCTTGGTGAACCAAGACCACCATTTTTCTGTAATGCAATTTAGCACTACCTGGCACATGTTCAGCTTTGAAATCACATCACTCTGACTGTAAGTATGGTTCACTTTTAATGGGTTATTTTAGAACAGCAGTTGCAGGGCTTCTGGTTATTTTTAGCTCATGCAGTAATAATCTCAGGGAATGGAAACACCAAACTTCCCCACATATGCTTACTCACAGTCTTCAGCTGTAGTTATACAGATGTGTTGGTATCCAACGTGCCTTGTCCAAAATTGCAATTATCCCTTGAGCTCCCCTGAAGGGCAGCAGGAAGTGGTAGGCAGCAATCATCACAGCTCCTGGGGCGAGCATCAATGGGTTTCAATGCAGTCAGGGCCTTCTGCAATCTTGCACCCCTCCGGAGTGGCTGGCAGCATATTCAGTGACTCATTCCTGGAGAGAGACTGTGGTAATGGCACCTAAGCCACCTGCTCATTATAACCTGCATTACCCTGATTACGTGTGCATCATAAACATTAATTGTGGAAATTAGGAAAAAAAATAATCAAGTGTTTTCAACAAGTTGTGGTTTATTCTGTTATAAGTTTCAGTTGTCTCTAGCCAAGCCGATTTCCAGGAACAGATCTAATTTCTGCTCTGCTGTTAATTGCAGCTCTCTCTCCAGATTGGTAATCTGAAGCTATGGATCAGCTGCTTCGCAGTGCCATGTCAGAAAGCCTTTCTAAGATACAAGTAAACAGCCAGTGAGCTGAGGAAACAGCAGACAATCAGCTTTATTTTCTCCCTGAGTGGGTTTTAACACATGGGTCACATTGACCGGGGCCTGAAGTCTCTGAGACAGCGTTTGACAAGACCCACTTGTTCATCAGAGGCCTGAAATTCCCAGTTGGTGCCCAGTTACCTGCAATCTCTTGTGTGTGGTAGCTTTTGTACTTGATTTCTCTGAAAAGTAAGATATCACCACAGGAAAACTAAGGCTCTACTATCAGCTGCACTATTTACACTATGCTTGCAGAAGGGTCCAGTAAAAGAGGAAGACTTTTTATTAGTTTAGCAAGATCTCAGCAGCAGAGAGCAGCAGAGGGAGAAAGTCCCTGGTAACTGCGGTTTATGACCAAGAAAGAAAATATCATTAGGAGTTTGCACTTGCTGACACATTTATGACTTCCAGCTAAATGTGTACTTCTTCACCTTCCTGTCAAGGTGCCACAGGAGCCAGGGGCTCCCTGGAGACCCCCAGGGTGGCAGGCAGTGCCTGGCAGCCCAGGCCTGTCCCACCCCACACCCAGGGAGCCAGGCAGCCCCAGATCTGGGCACCTCCCTGGGGATGGGGCCAGGCCAAGGCCAGGCCGGGACATTGGCTCATGGGCAGGGATCCAAATCAACGAGGTCCATGGCCAGGCAGGGCAGGGCTTGATGGCTTCAGGGTGCTGAAATGGGGTCCTGGGCCATGGACAGGGTGGGGGAGGCCTGTGGGAAGCTGGTCTGGGCCAGAAGTGTAGCTATTGCCCTCAGGCCCTGAAGCTTGAGATGTGCTCTAGGCAAATGATTTCATCACTGAAAGATGATGTTGGGTGAAAGGCTCTGCTACCCTGCAAGTTATGGAAGTAACAGCTTCCAAAAACAAAATGGGAATTTTAAGATATCTCTCCACACTAATTTCTTATTCTAGTTCTTCCTTTAAGCTCATTTGTGTCAGGCTGAAGACCCCTTGATTCTCAGCTTAGGAGGTAAGGGGGCTCTAGGGAGGGATAATAATAAAAAAAAAGGCAACCAGGCTTCGTCCAAAAAGCAACATGTTAAAATCAAGTCCCTTCTGCTCTGGGTTTGGTTATTGCAGGTCCTGGAACAACTGGGCCCCAAACCCCATTGGGTAACGAGCAGGGCACAATGCACTAAAATCATCCCATCCCTGGTTTGCCGGTGGCTGGCTGTGTCTCATACAGACACACTCATCTCTTCCACCCATATGTGAATAACACTTGGCAGTTTCTGGTTCACAGAGCATGTGGTGGGAAGGAAGCACAGGCACCTCATTTGGTGCTCAGCACCATTTTGGGAGCCAGACTCTAACCTTGAGTTATCCCAGTGCTGAGCCCCACAACAGCTTTGGTCCTTTGTGGATGGAGCCAGTTATTCCTGAAAAGTGGCAATATAAATGGCGCTGATTTGGAAGACAAATAATCCAGTGCTGGAAATTAAATGTTAGGTGTATATACATAAATCTATATATTTTAAATATATATAAAAATATATTAATTTTAAAAAATAGAATAGGTAGGAGTAATTTAATCCAATTTTAGACATCTATAGCATAAATATATGCATTTGGCATAGTCAACCCCCAGCTCCCTTCACAGTCAACAGAGGAAGACAGGCACCTTTAAGGCATGACTCATCCAGCCTGTTTTTAGATGCCTACCTAAGAAGATGGAAATCCTGCCCTCTAAGGGACTGTTTCTCTCCTCCACTCACTAAAAGGACAGCCAAAGATTATTAGCTTGGATGCAGACATACACCTTTAGGGGCATCTCACTCCCAGTAACCAAGGAAGGAAGATCAGCTTACCCAAACCCCTCCACATCGGAAGTCTTCACACCTACCGACACATGAACACACAGAGCCTTGGGAGCCAGTTGAAAGACCCCTTATAGTAAAATTGACACCTCTGAGCAGAGCGTTTATTAAATCTAGTTAAGTTTTAACTTATAAACAACAGTATTTGTAGCATCTTTAGCCCACAACACTCCACCAGCAGAGTATCAAGTTTACCACTCACTGGGAAAGTGGCACTAGCAAAAGCTCTGGTACCCATCTTCTACTGTGCTTACTGCTACTGTGCTCACTGCATCTAGCAACTTTACACTTAATAGTCATAGTCATATTTTGCACCAAATTCTTAAATTAAGAGATGTTTACCTCTCACATGACTGCTGAAATAAAGACATCAAGACTGAAATATTTAATACAAGATGTTTTCTCTCATAGCTATATCCTGGTTTAGGCAGGGATAGAGTTAATTTCCTTCCTAGTAGCTGGTACAGCGCTGTGTTTTGGATTTAGGACTAGAACAAAGTTGATAACGCACCGATGTTTTAGCTGTTGCTAAGTAGTGCTTACACTAGTCAAGGACTTTTTAGCTTCCCATGCTCTACTGACTGAGAAGGCTGGAGGTGCACAAGAAGCTGGGAGGGGGCACAGCCAAACTGGCCAAAGAAACATTCCATACCATGTGACGTCATGCTCAGTATATAAAGCTGGGGGGAAAAGAAGGA
>NW_008823967.1:71684-84935 GCF_000699105.1 Pygoscelis adeliae
GTGGAGCCTCCATCTGCTGCCTTTGCCTCAGGGATGGCAGGGCGTGGCTCTACCAATCTATCTCCCTCTCACCCTCCCAGATACTCCTTAGCCTCTCCACTTCCTCCTTCAGCTCTGCCACCAGGCTGAGCAGATCATCCACCTGGTCACACCATACACAGGTGTTGTCTCTGCCGCCCTCCGCTACAGCCGACAGGCTCAGGCACTCCCTGCAGCCGGAGACCTGGACAGCTGCGTGCTCGCGTGAGGGCTCCGTCTGGGTCGCCACATTCCTTCTGGCAACAGCTTTCGGCTGAGTGGAAACCATAGCGGGGTCCTCTTCTGGGAAGGCGATGACTGCCAGTTGAGTTGGCCTCTAGAGCCAGGAGGGGGACTGCGCCCTGCCCGCTCGCCTGCCCTGCACGCCCTGCCTGTGCGAACTGCCGTGCAAACTGCCGCGCCACGCCCTTCTGATGTGCCACGCCCTGTTTGCCCACCCTGTTCGCCGCACTCCGGGTCGCTCACGCTCCCTGGGGGCTGCTCTTTAAACCTATGTATCTGCCTTATCTTCAAACCCTTGAAGCAAACTCTGGATTACCCCTTTCTGAGGTTGCATAAGGATAAACATTATAACATACACTATATATATATTCAGTTCTCTTCTATTTTTGGTCAAATTTTGCATTCTATGTTACAATTGCAATAACTATTTATACAGAAGCCCACAATATTAGCAGCTGCTAATTGTCCAGCCATTGAATCGTGCCTCAGCTGTCTCACTGTGGTAAGTGTATTCTACATACACTTCACATACTGTCGTGCTTGTGAAAAATTAGGTATGCTGGGATGCTGTATGGAACTTTGCGTCAGCGGAAAGGCTCATTACATTCATTTTGGATAATGCCTCCTCTCTGACATTAAGAACAAATAGATGGGATTTTTCTGTGCAGTAGAGAAGCTGCATTACCAAGAAAGCTCTCCTTCGAGAATCGGTAAGGTTTCTGTGACCCTGGTTACCCTGACAGATTCAGTTCAGATTTGCTTCATCTTCCCCAATTATAATTTATGACCCAAGGCAATGATCCATCAAGCCAGATAACATTATTTGGAGCTTACAACGGCAAAGGAGGGACAGCATTTCCTGCCACCAGTGAACAAGAAAACTCTATCATTACCTAACATAAGTTATCACAGTAGAAGAGTAGAGCTTACCCAAGAAAAAGATAGGTGTTGCAGAAAACACTAAAGAGCTGCAGTCTTTGATATTAGGGTTGGGGACCCCTGTGACAAAGCACAGCAGCAAACCTGAAGTCCTTACGAGTGCAGTCCTGACCCTACTGAAGCCAACAGCAAAACTCCCACTAATTTAAAAAAGCTGAAGATTTCCTCTGGATTCAGTTTATGGCTGAATCACCACCTTATTAGTGAGTGGCAGATGATGTCTCCATTCTGCGCCATAATGCTTAACTGTAAAACAGAAAATACAGGAGTTATCCCCATCAGCAAGAGAGAACAATGCAAGTCTTAATGTGAGTGCTCACACAGTACACAACCACTCTGAGACCAGAGGTGCTGGAGAAATGGGGGCAGCCAGGGAGCTCTCGGCTGCCTTCTGTTTACCAGGAAATAACTTCATCTGGCAATATTTCATGGTGAGAAGTGCCAGGGGAAAAAAATTCCTCCTATCAGAAACATTGCTAGACAGTCACACTGGAATCAGAGTCCTGTAATGAAAAGCTAGTATTAAGGTTAGAGGGTCAGGAGCAAGAAATCTTCATTGCTTGTTGAGGATGCAGAAGGCATACGCAGCCATTCTGTGATTATTCTCCCGCAGAATGCAACCAGCAAGAAGAAATAAGGGGACTAAAAAACAATCTGGGGACAATCAAATTTGCAACCCTCTCCTAGACCATCACCAGCATATTAGTATATATCTTCAGTTGGAGGAAAAAGCTATAGAACTACAAAGGCAAACCTATCTCTGTTTTTTATAATCATTTTTACTGTACATTTTAAGCAAGAAAACATAATGCTTTATTGTATTTAACAGCAGGATTGTTTCTTTTCCTTGAGCTCCATCTAGTTGAGACTAGCTGCTGATTTAGGGGCCTTGGCAACATCCCAAATATAGGGGTCTGATACCTCCTTGGAGGGAAAATAACCATTTCACATCCAGCGCACTCCCAGCTCCCAAGTGACTCCACCCAGCCCCTGGTGAGGTGTGGCACTTATGCATAGGGCGGGTTATTCACCAAGGGACACTTCTCATGCTTTTTTCCCTGATTTTCATTGTTCTGCTGACTGCTGGTAAAAAAAAGTGACTTTCAGCTTTCCCCTTCTTGGGAGGCAGATTTCTAATCCTCAATTTTGTAAAATTCTGAGTGTTGAAGGGGAAATTCTAATTGTAACTGCTTAGCAGGGGTAATTGTGACCAAGGAATGATCTAGCACAGAGGGCATGAAGGCCCAACTACAAGAAGGGGTTAAACTGGCTAGAAGCAGAAATGCCAGAGAAAGAATGACTCCTTGCAAGGGAGTGAAGTTTCCCTTGGTGATGAGATAAGAAACAGCCTCAGCATTGTCGTGTAGCCATCCTGGAATGGGAGCGCTGAGGCACCCAAGCTTAGGGGCCACCTTTAGGCAGCAGAGCTGGGCTGGGGGATGGACCTACAGCTGAGCTGAGGTGCCCCATGCAACTGCTCTCAGGATTGGTGCTGGTGCAAGTTTGTATAAGGAATCTGCTTGTGACGCATCTTTGCAGACTCCATGTAGAACCACGTATTGCGATAGGACTTGGACCAATGCATTGCTCATTAAATTATTCTTTTATATTTAAGCACAAACGTGTGTTTAATGCACCTCGAGGGGTACCATAAAAATTCCCCAACAGTGTATAAGGCTCAAAACCAGCAAACCAACCAAGAAAGCAAACACTTCCTCCCTTCAGTTACTCTGATTAAAAATCGCATGGTTTTGAAGACTTCACTCAATATTTGCATATTTGTGGTTTTCAGTATTTTGTACTGCTCCCTGAATTTGTACCATGAGTGCCTGTACAGGTAGCCTCCTTCATGACACCGTTAGGTGCCAGAGGGAATGTGCAATGATGCTGAAGTTCCTGGTCTGCCTGCCTGGATGATACAGCAGGTACTTAGCCCGCGAGACAACCAGGGTGCACAGCCATCACAAGCACAGGGACAAAGCAACAAATGGCTGAGGAAAGGAAAAGTCTCATCCAGAACCAGGGGAGACTAGAGGCAATACTCCTCTTTCTCCCTTCCCATCCGCTCCCCTCCCTCCCTCTGCACATCCACGGAGTTACGAGCAGTGAGAGCAGTCCCTATACCCCACACCCCCGGTCATTTTCAGACCAAAAAAAGCCCACTGACACCCTTTTCCCAAAAATCTGTTAAGTGAGCTCTATTTTTTTTTTTTATCCTTTGTTTTTGATCTACTTGTCCTTTCATAACCAGCCAAGTTTTTCCCAGGAAGGCTCAGCCTGCACACGGTGGGATGATCATGGTGGCTGCCAGGATAGCTGACAGGTTACACCAGGCAGCTCCCCGGCTGCAGCACCTCCACTTTGATGCCAGCACACTTCATGGCTGCCAGTGTGCAATGACTGACTGTCCTTCTCCTCCCTGTTGACTCCATTTGGATGCAGTGAAGGTGGCTCTCTTCTTTGGGGCACAGGTAAGGCATCAGGCAGGAGCACTGCATCTGTGTCTCTGGGAATGAACATGTTGGAATTTTAGTTGCAAATGTCATAACTAAAAACATGTTTTATAGTTTGACAACATTTCAAAGTCCAACAGGAAAAAACACTATTGGAGGTTTGTGATACATTAGTTACAAAAAGCCCATAGTGCATACACTAGATGGTAGGGTATCAGGAATAGAGACAAAAGCAGCTTTAAATACCAGTTTTTGCAGCAGTGGCCCATACAGAAGCAGAAATGAAGTATCTAACTATTTTTATCCACTGGCTTTCCCTGACCTTTCTTATAAACAAAAAGATATTAAGTTGACTTTCTGTTCCCCATTATCCTTGCACACAATGTTGCTGTGAAATGGAGTCTTAAGGTCCGTATTGTGTCAGCTCCTATTTCATTAAAGCTCCCTTTATGAATGCTAAGCTACCTGCTGCTGGCCTGTGGTAAAGCTCAAGTCCTGCCAATTATTTCATTACCCATTTCTGATCTAATCAGATTCTGACTCTTTATATTCTTTCCCAGAAATTCCCTAGGCAGGAAACTAAGTTTCTGCCTTCCCTTTCTTAAAACATATGAAAAATATGTGTTTTCCTCCATTTAGCTGCTTTCACATGGTACTGCAGTATCTTCTGCCTGTGTTGATACCAACTACTCGTTCTCAGGAAAACCAAAACTTCCATTTCCTAAATGTTTGTGCATACTCATGAAAAAGAGGACTTTTGTGGATGTGGTGAGGAGGAAAGTCCAATTCAAACTTCTTGAGCACCACAGTGAAAACTTATTTTATTTAATGTAATGTAACTGTCTCTCATGTTTTCTCACTGAACAGGGCTCTTTGAAGGCTTTTGAGAGAAAAACACTGAGGTGCTGGCTCAGGATCCAGCTTTAAGTGACTTCCACAGTGGGAGCAGATCTAGGCTTCTTAGGGGCTCTGGAATAAGTAAACCCAATATTTCTTGAAATTATAGCCACCTTCCCAGGAGCCCAAGGTGCCTAGAGGCTCCACCACAGCATGTCACTCGAGGGGCACACCTGGTCGTGCCCTCTGCTTCAGCCCCACAGGGAACAACATCTCATGCAGTAATTTTACAGCCGTCTACTTCAAATCCTGTGCTACAGAAATCTTGCATCTTCAAAATGGGGTTTTAGGATTGCTGCACACTGCTGTTGCTTTATTTATCATAAGTAGACAAGGTGTGATAAGGATCATGGAATCAAGGCCTATGGAAGCAAGTGAAGGAATGAGCGTAGCTGCCACTCAACTTTTTCCTGGCAAGTGCTTGATGTGCGCGGAGCCAGCCAGCACCTCAGACATTTACAGGAAAACCCACTGCTCTTATCACCAAGTTACACAGTAAATAGCAAAGTTGCACAACAGTGTTTACGAAATAATCCTCTTAGGGATTTCACCAGCTTAGCTAGTTCATTAAAACTCTTAATAAACACAGCTTTCACATATGGGCATTTGCAAATTCTACCATTAAAATCCCATTAAGCCTGATGGACCCAGTCTTGCTTTTTAAGTAGAATCATGATTTAATTTCATAATTTAATTATATGCTATAGAGGGTGTGGCCCAAATTAACTCCTGAAGTACAAACTAGTGGTTATAGTAGCCTCACAGGGAATGGGTGATAACATTGCTATGTTTTTGTGATTAAAGATTCAAATGTTAATTGTCCTGAAAAAGTTCCCTTAATCTCAAAGTTCCTTTTGTGCCTTACTAATGGGAAGTGGCAATGCTGCACCACTTGTGCCTAAGGGAAAAGGCGCATATCTAAGTGTAACACTTGGTAGCAGGGACATGGGACTGACCACACTTCCACGCTCTTCTCACTGTAAATTGCTCAGATGGACCACAATGCCTGTAAATCCCATTCTTGGAGCAGTGAAGGAGTCAGCAAATTCTATTTTTAGATCCGAAGGACTGGATAAATCCCACCATTCAGAAGGCGTACCTGGACACTCCTCCCAGTCATAGCAGGTGTCATAGCCACAGGGCACTTTCTTCAAGCTATTTGAAGAGAGCTTTGCCCTTTCAATAGCCCAGTCTAGGTTGGAATCACCATGGCAAGGGCCAGCATGCAAGAAATGAAATGACTGCTCTCCGAGGCACATTTCAGCTGAATACTGACAGCTGGGCTTGGTCACATTCTTTTCAGAAACAGCATGTAACACACAGACATCTTCTGAGTAGTGGCTGCCCCAAGGAAAAAAAGAAAAAGTATTTTAGCAGGCTGTGGAACAAGTCCATGCTTCTAAACACTCCACCAGCATTGGATGAAACACAGCAAAGCCATGGCCAGGTTGGATATCTGTCTAAAGATCTAAGGCTGTCCCAGCTACTGTGGGACCTGGACCTGATACAACATAGTGCTGTGAGATGAGGAAGTTTTGGTCCTGTCCAACCGATGGGAGGTGAAGGACATGTGCCTGCACAGGAAAACAGGAGGTGCTGTTACCTCCACAAGGTGTGTGAAATTTTCACAGGCCCTGGGGTGGCTTGTTTGAGTTAATGCAGCCCTGCAGCTGTGTGTGCAAGTCTGCCTCTGAGGCACAGTTAGTTTGGGATGAATGGCAGGCAAACCCAGCCATGCTGCTTGTAGCTTCTTTCTGTATTGCTTTTGGTTCCTGAGTGGATTTGTTCTCAGCAAGTGCAGGCATTTGCAAGCAGCATCATTTTGTGGAGTTTAGTCATTTCCCAAAGAGAAGGAGCAATACAGCTCACCTTGTTTATGTTTCTGAGTTAAGCTTATAGCTTTAGTCAACAAAACCTCTCTAGTTTTCAGAGGATTTGGCCTATGTACTTTTGACAATGACTATCACCCTCTGAACATGCTCCACCCAAGGACTCTTGAGAGAGAAGATACCTGGTTATTTAGGCATTGACATGAATGAGATGAATCCCATGCCAAGGGACTTGCCTGTGGTCCCACAGGAGCCCTGTGGTGGAATGTGTGTTGATCTCAGCCCTACAACTGCCCACCTCATATTCAATCTGTGCTCATCTTTCCTATCTCCAGCCCCACACCACACCTCCACCTGGCCAGTCATGTATGAAAAATCCTCTAGGATAACCCTCTATTCACTTGAAGGCTCAATGGTCAGTGCAGGTCATGTTGTGTAAAGAGACAGTAAATCCAAGTCTAATGTATTTTTATATGCTCTGGAGACTGAAACATACAGTGTATTTTGCAGCCTGTTCATCTTTAAAAGGTGAATCTGAAACACAAGGAGCATGACCTATTACAGCAAGGTGATGACAGTGAAAATATAGGAATTGGATGAATAAAGAAAAGAAAAGGAAGAGTTGGGATCTCCAGTAGCAGATGGTAATGTAGATTAGAAGGATGCACCATGGTGCGCCATTTGATTAATGGCATTGTTCATTTATTTCATAGGCTATAAATGAGTCTGTAATTTGGATACAGAGGCATAGCTGGCTAAGATCTGAACAGAGAGTAGCCCTGTCTTTTGTTACTCTTCCTGTTTTGTGTCGCAATGACTCTTGGTCTATCAGTGGAGAAACTTCGACCTTTCTTTTTCTAATTAAAGTACTTAACTTACCCACAATCTTCTTCTGGAGACATACAAACACACTGAGATCCAACCTGCTTTTGTCCTGGATTGCAAACACCTCTAATTTTAGTTTGCACATCTGAAACAAAAGAGTGAGAGCTATTGTAACTAGTAACAAAGTGAACAGAAATATCTTAGACTCCTGCCGTAAAACCTAGAATGGATTTATTTCCGTTTATCCCATATTTCTCTCTTCAAAAGCTGCCGTCGTTGGGATTCCACAAGTACACATCAGTCTTTACAAAAATCTCTGGAAAATCCTGTGCAAGAAGAGAAGCTGAAGTTTCAATAAAATGCATTCTGCTACTTTCCTTTCATAAAGCCTTGTTAATACAGCTGGGGTTTGTTTTGTTTCTAAGAAAATAGTTTCAGTATCTCAATTTCATAATTAAAGTGTACAGTACATTGCATCCAAAAATTCTGAACTTAATGCAGAAGTTTGGAGCTGAAATTATATGGCACTGTGGTAGGCACAAAGTAAAATCAAAATTAACGAACAGTTGCTATATATCTTAAAACCAGTCATCTGCCTCCTAGTCCTAGCTAGCTAAAATAAACTGTGCTGTTAATACCAGCAGTATAGAAACAGTGAAGTATCTCCAGGCATACTAACCTTTTTCACATGTAATAGATCTCAAAATAGGAGGTATCCAGGACAGGTCTTTCCCACAGGTATACCGTGTTTGCCCAGTGACTATAAACCCAGCTCGGCAGCTCAGCTTCATGGTTTCACCAATGTTGTACTGTTGCTTAAACGGGGAAATTGTGACAGTGTCAGATGTTTGTGGCCTGAGACATACCGAGGCTGTAATAAACAAGAAAAAAGTATAATTCTTGTTGTTTTTATGGTGTGTGGCTATTTACAGCAAGTCATAATGCTTCAGCTGAAGAGCCATAAGACATTCAATAACACTGAACATTTGACTGACATTCAAAACTAATAAACATTTAACATAATTAAGTCTAGAAATTTTCAGTGCACTGTCATAGTCTTTAAAAATATTTTTCAATCCATAACTAAATAATTACAATGTTTCTAATGTATGCTAGTATGAGTAATTTAATTTTACAGTTTAAAAATAATAAGAATGGCATTAACAGCATATTTTAATTTTTCTTTTGTAAATGTATTTTTTCTTTTGTAAGTGAAGCTATTAACAAAACAATTAAAATTAATGGCAATAGAAAGCTCATAAGTATATTCAGGTAAACTTTTCTGATAAAATGTCAACAAAAGTCAATGAAATCACACTGAGTTCTAGAAAACTATTGGAATCTCTCCTGTTAGCAACCAAGATCAGTTCTGATCCTTAATTCTTAACTGGACTCTAAATACTTCAAGGCATTGATTTACTGTGGGGATTTTCAAGGCAGCATGGGGTGATGATGGCGGTTAGAGAAACATCATCCATTTAATATAAAAAGTGGTAGACAAATTCCTCTAAGAACGTTTTCTTCAGCATAACTGTCATCAACTTAAAGATATCTATGTAAGTCTGGAAACAAAAGATGAGTCCTTCTGTTAAAGAAAGTTAAAACTAGACAAGAGAAGGACCTCTCAGAATCCACCTGAGGGTTTTCTAAAGCACTGGATATTGCAATATCCTTACAAAGAACATAATAGTAACAATTCTGAATTGAAAGAGGAATGATGTCATGACTCAGTAGGTTTTTGTCATCTCTAGTCTGAATACATAAAATACCATCTTAAAATGCTATCTTTTCAGATATCGTTACAGATTCTTTTGTTAAAACCTGTATTAAAATCTATTTTGTGTCTTTTTCTTCCACTTGTTTTGTTCCTGGGCTAAATTAATTTTCTCTTTCTTACGTTGACATTCAACAGGTTGCTGCGTCCAGGTTTGATCTGGCAGACACCGAAGGAATTGATAGCCACTGAGAACATGACCACTCACACAGGCAATTTCGGCTTCTTCCCCCACAGCATACTGGTTCTTTTCATTCTACAAAAAAGAAACAAAAAAGTCCCCGAAAAATCTATGGTAATGAGACTGGACATTGTCAAAAGAAACAATGATAAAAGCCTGATGGTATAATGTAATGAATGCTTGTTTTTCCTACTCTGAAATATGAGTCATCCACTCACCCTGATGTCATGGTTACAAAACAAGGATTCAAGGACCACTATTTGAAATGGATTTTACCTTGCCTTTGCTTCAGTTGCTGGTGGACTTTGGTGGACTAGTGTACCACAGCATGCCACATACACAGCAACATGCTCACTAGCACAGTAGCTAGCTTGTGTATCAGGCACATGTAGCAAAGAAGCTGTAAAATTTCCCAGCTCTGCAACTACTACACTTTCCTTCTGTATCACTCATTTTTCATGCTCACCCTGATAAAGCCATTTTCTGGTGGGTCTGGCCTGGAGCATCCAGACTCAGGTTCACCAATCAAGACATCCTCTTCTCTCCTGGCTTCATCATCATTTATACAAGGAGCACCTCTGAAAAGTAAAAATTCGCTGGTAAGGATGTATGTTAAGCATTGGTGTCACCAAATAACAATGGCAGAATGTCAGGAGCTTTGGACAGGAATGCTGCGAGTGTGTCCCCCCCAGCGGTGAAAAAACTTTATTCTGTTAAATAAAAGATGGTGGACATCAAAAGTTGCAGGTGTTGATAGGAGGGAGACTGTGAGAGCACTAAAAAAGTGGTAGATACAGGGCTACAATTTCTATCAATGTAACGCATGAAATATTTTTATAGAGTAAGAAAAAGAGGTGAAGAAAAGCACGTGGATGAAGTCTCTAAGGAGTCCACATGGTATGGTTGGGTTTAAGACAGTGTAGTCAAAACCCATCTGTTGCCCTCAGGCAATGGTTAAGGAGGCTGGTCTCTGTGAGCATGGAGCTTTACAGGCCCTGGTGTCTGACTGAGATGAGTAACAAAGACCTGTGGAGCTCACTGCTTTTAATCCTCTCCTATCCATTCCAGAATCTCCTCTATAGTCATTACACCAGGGATGATGAAAATCCTGCTTCAGCTCTTGGTTCCAGAAAAAAACCTGAATCTGTACAAAGCCTAGCTCTTGAAGATGCAAGAAACTGAGCTAGTTTGGATTTGGGGTTGTGATTTTAAGTTGACACCACGCAAAACTGGTACATCAGACATACTCAAAGTGGGAATGTGAAAAGCTTGGTAGTTTCAGTAGAATTCTCTCTGAGAACTCAGTAGTTCAGACCTAAACCTCTAAGAGAAGAGGATGTGATATTCAAAAAAATGGAAACTGTGAACTCCCATGAGCGGAAGCAGATGAGTTCTCCATAGCTTTGGACAAGAAGCCATGCAAAGCAGCCTAAGAGATCTATAGGCATCCTTTAGTATGTAATTCATCAGCCATTTGCTAGGAATAAACAATGAATAAATCCAAACTTGAAGCAAGTTGCAAAAATTTTCAGACATTTCCTTCTCTCAGCCCCCACCACAGAAGTTCAGACAGGTGAGTTGTCTGCTATTTCTCCTTGGTAGTCACAAAGCCACTCTGGAGGGCTCCTTAACTCTGCCCCATGGTTATGGAGATCTTTTGGTCTACCATATTCTTACCTGTCCATGAACACAGAGACATAACAGTCCTCCTCTTCTTCCCATTCACCTTCACAGGGCTTCCCACCGTTCATGGGGGAGGGGTTATTACACTGCCGGGTCCTTTTTGTTTTGAAGGAAGCATCGCATGAACTCCATTCAGACCAGCAACCCCAGCGGCCATCTACAGCAACTGCAAGAAATAAAAGAAATCCCTTCTTTTGGTAGATCTGTACCATACATAGTATTTCTCTTAAGGCCACATATGAGAGGGATGGTGGTAAATTCATAATAGCTGTTTTCAGAGTATTTAAAATTGTTACTGTTAAGAGTGTAGATTGTCTCTAGAAAGTGAAGTTTTCCAAAGAGATGGTCAGCCAAATTCCAGCTGCTTCATGAAAACCTAAAATATATCTTCCTTTCCAGTTTTGATTGCAAGTAACGTTCAAACCCAGAAGCAGCTGATTTTCTACTTCTATTGCACACACAGATGTTTGAGTTTTCATGGTGCTGACAACCTTTTTAGATAGCTCAGTATTTAGTGAGTTATTAAATAAATCTGAGCTCTAACACCACATCTAAACCCCAAATCTACACCTCATGCAAGCTAAATTAAAACACTACTGTCTTTTCTTACCCCCTGGGGTATTTTGTCTATGCCACCATGAAGCATATATAAAAACTTTTACTTACACACCATTTCTTTTCTGCATGCAATGCACTTTCTACATTCATCTCTATCTGCATATCTTCAATTGTTTATTTCTTTCAAAATATTTCTTTATCAGGGTCAGATAATGAGACCTGTAGTTGCCTAAGTGACTTTCCCTTCTGTCCTCTTTTCATCATGGAATATAAATATATGTAATAATAAACACAATACTTTAAGTCTCTTCTGTTTCCCATAAGTATGGCACTAGTGCCAATTTAATTCAAAAACCTTGAAATGCATGAAATTGTTTGTTAAATTCTTCAGAATTATGCTTATGTTTTCCTTCCACATTGTAATCAACAATTTTTATCTCCATTAGCCATTTAGTCTTAAACATAATAGGCTATAAGGAAAACTAAGGAATGGGTTTCTTAATTTTTGCATCAGTTATCTTTGATCTCAACTTCATCCTTATTGCTGAACAGTTCATTTCCTATTATCTTAATTATGTAGCTGAGGAATCTTTTACCATATCTTATAATTTCTTTTGACCCATGCCTATTCAGTTTGATTTTTTACTTTTAATCCTATCTTTATTATTATACTTTCTGACCATCACCGTGTGGTAAGAAGTGCTACAGATTTAGTAAGGGAAGGTTATGTCAGATTCATCTTTGACAAAGAGATACCAGAAGGACCATATCTATATAGAATCATAGAATGGTTTGGGTTGGCAGGGACCTTAAAGATCATCTAGTTCAAACCCCCTTGCCATGGGCAGGGACACCTTCCACTAGACCAGGTTGCTCAAAGCCCCATCCAACCTGGCCTTGAACACTTTCCGGAATAGGGCATCTGCAACTTCTCTGGGCAACATGTTCCAGTGCCTCACCACCCCCATAGTGAAGAATTTCTTCCTGATATCTAATCTAAATCTACCTTCTTTCAGTTTAAAGCCATTACCCCTTGTCCTATCACTACATGTCCTTGTAAAAAGTCCCTCTCCATCTTTCTTGTAGGCCCCCTTCAGGTACTGGAAGGCCGCAGTAAGGTCTCCCTGGGGCCTTCTCTTCTCCAGGCTGAACAACCTGTCCTGGTTTTGGCTGAGGTAGAGTTAATTTTCTTCCTAGTAGCTGGTACAGTGCTCTGTTGTGGATTTAGTATGAGAATAATTTTGATAACACACCGATGTTTTAGTTGTCGCTAAGCAGTGCTTACACTAGTCAAGGACTTTTCAGCTTCTCATGCCCTGCCAGCGAGAAGCTGGGAGGGGGCACAGCCAGGACAGCTGGCCCAAACTGGCCAAAGGGGTATTCCATACCATATGACGTCATGCTCAATATATAAACTAGGGGGAGTTAGCCGGGGGAGGGGTGACCGCTGCTCGGGAACTGGCTGGGCATTGTTTGGCGGGCGGTGAGCAATTGCATTGTGCATCACTTATTTTGTATATTCTTTTATCATGATTATTATTATTTTTCCCTTCCTTTTCTGTCCTATTAAACTGCCTTTATCTCAACCCATGAATTTTACTTTTATTTTTTTTCCGATTCTCTCCCCCATCCCACTGGCGGGGTGAAGTGAGCGAACAGCTGTGTGGTGTTTAGCTGTCTGCCCCGTTAAACTACAACAAACCCAAACTCTCTCAGCCTCTCTTCACAGGAGAGGTGCTCCAGCCCTCTGATCATCTTTGTGGCTCTCCTCTGGATGTGCTCCAACGGGTCCATGTCTTTCTTATGTTGGGGGCCCCAGAGCTGAACACAGTACTCCAGGTGGGGTCTCAC
>NW_008823967.1:86951-94340 GCF_000699105.1 Pygoscelis adeliae
CTCTCAGTTGGCTCCTCATCCATCCCCAGGCAGAGCTCCATGCACGCCAGCTGGTCATTGACATAGAGGGCAACACCCCCTCCTCGTCTCCCCTGCCTGTCCTTCCTAAAGAGCCTGTATCCTTCCATTCCAACATCCCAGTCATAGAAGCCATCCCACCATGTCTCCATGATGCCAATAAGGTCGTAGCCCTGCAGGCATGCGCATGTCTCTAACTCCTCTTGTTTATTCCCCATGCCACGTGCTTTTGCATAGAGACATCATGACAGTATCACCCTGAATACCTGATTTGTAGCCTGGAGCTCGCGTCTCGCAGTTTTTGCCATAGGTTCCAGCCTGGCACAGGCAGAGGCACTCTGTCCCAGAAAGCACAGGCCTGCCGTTGTTGGGGCATGGGGCACACTGGCAAGGGTCAAACCTGCCCACATATTCTCTCAGGGCTCTCCACAGGTTGCGACGTTTGGTTACAGCACATGGCACGTTCCTCACCAAATCCACGATGGGTGACACCTGGTAGACAGCCATTCAGTAAGCAGTTACCTAGACACAGCAGAGTCCTGCTGGGGGTAGCTGCAGGATTTTAAAGGCACTAGAGCCTACATATGAAGCTATATCACAAAGGAGTTAGGCATGTTGAAGGTTATGGATGTTTTAAAGGGGCATGACAGTGCTATAGATCTGTATTATCCTGTTTATATTGCTTTTATTTCCCCAATTTAGGGCTCTGTGAGCCAGTGGAAAACCAACCAAGTGGGATACCATGTCTAAAAATTCAGGACACTATAGATGACGTGGGGTTTGCTTACACCCAGTCCCTGCCATGTAAGACATCTCTACACTGCCTTCAGGAGCTCAGCAGCTGCAGTGGGAGAAAGATTACTGCACGCTGCATTCAGGCAGGTTTTGCTGTTTGCCTCGAGTTCTTTGGCACCGCTGCTGAGCTGCTGCTGTGCCAGCCAGGGAGCCAGGCAGCTCAGTGCACTTACAACAGTGCTGGCACACTGCATTAAATTAGCAAGACAGAGATACCAGGGGACTGCTGTTTTGTTTCAGTTTAGCTATGTGCTGTACCTTGCAACATAGGCCTGACAAAGGAAAAAGCACAGGGAAAAATGTGTTCCCAGCATTATGCAGTGCTTTCCTGCACAGTAACTAACCCCTGCCCATGCCTGAGCTCCTGTTGGTGCCAGAGTAATTCGCCCAAATTCCTCTCTCTTGTTCTCACTGTCCATGGATGATGCAAACCTGGTGTGGCTTATAAATTGACATGCACAAGAAGTAGTTCTAATAAATGTTTTGTATGCTTATGTTATGCCCATATGTATGTGCATTCATTCACACACAGCATCATCCTGATTTAAAAGACAAAACACCTGCAGAGCTCTCTGAAGAGCTGCTAACTGGCGAGTCCTTTACTATCTCAATATTTTTCTTGTTTTTCTCTTACCTCAAAGTCAATCACCACAGGATTGTCCTTTGTTGATTCCAGCCACTCTGTGAAGACTCTGTGACCTGGAAAAGCCCCCTTTTTCTCCCAGGCCAGAGCTGCCGCATACATTGACCTGCCACCTTTTACCAGGGAGACTGACCGTTCGGCTGACTCCAAAATGGAACCTGAAAGGGGATTTCATTACAGTATTGTCAGAAAAAGGCCTCCAAAGACAACAGATGTAACAACAGAGTTCTAAGAAAAAGTGTAAGAGGATATAAAAGAATATACTAAGATTATTTTTTTTAAGTCACCCTTGGAAGAATGAAGTCTAAGCTCAGAAAAACAATCCCTGCTATGACAGCAGCCTGTCATGGTCTTCCAAATGAAAGTGTCTGAGACTTCAGCCATGGAGATGTTCAAAGCTACACAAGACACTTGTGGAAAATGCAGGGGATACAGCAGGCTCCTCTAGAAGAACACACTGCAAGGCAGGATCTTTAGTCCCAGTTGTAAACACCTGAGTAATGGAAACTGATCATAAAATGAGGACAAACACACGGTAGAGGTGATGAAATCCCTGTTTTTAGTGATGCAGAACATGACTCTTGCCATTTTTGCAGAAAATGCGCCAACTTTCTGCAGTTCCTGAGACACATTTCTGGCATTGCCAGGGAACTCCTGCACCTAGATGTTTGCCTGGCATGAGGAAGATGGGAGGGGAAGGTCAGGGAATGTGTTATTGCTGCCCAACTCTCTCAATGAGCCCTGAGCAACCCTTAAAGAAGATCAAGGACTCAGTCATGATTACACATTTCTCATTGTGCCCATTTCCCAGTTCAGCATGCCTGGCCCTGGACCCAGGGCCACAGGGAATGTTTGCCAGATCCGTGACTGACTGGAAGAGCCAGTGCCACCAGATCCCCAGTGATGGTGCTCCAGAGCAGAGGAAGAGCACTCCTACATCATAATTTCTTTTGCAAGTCAGAGGATGTTCCCAGTGCTGGCTTCAGACACAAACAGTGAAACACAGGCTCCTCTGACAGTGGTGGAAGAGCATCAGTAGTTCAACAAAGCTAGGAGGTCACCTGGGACACCTAGCTGAGGGGAACGGTATCTCTCAGGGTAAGTAACAGGACATGGGCTCTGTTCTCATCATGGTCACCTTCGTGTTTCACAGTCATCTTGTTTGTGGTGCATCTGGTACTGATTTTCTTTTTCTTCCACAATAACACACGCCTTGTTGTCTCTGTTCGGACACAGTCCATTGATTCATCCACTGTCAGGCCTAGAAACACCACAGAGCAGCAGCTTCATCACCATAATCATGTTACATGATGGCACCATGCCCCCAGGCTCCCACATTGAGGTGAGCCATCGCTGGCTTCCCTGCTCCTCACCCACCACTGGAGAGTTCACTACTGCAGGCACCTGCTTCCCCAAGTACAAACAGCATTGGACCGAGTCATGCTTACCACCCCCTTTAGGTACCCTCCCATACCCATGCAAGTTCAGCAGTGGCATTAAGGATCACAACTTTTAACCTTAGATTTCCAGTTTGGTGGTATTGTCTTTTCATTTTGACAGTCTGGCAGCCATGGGAATATTTTCAGAGTAATTTCTAATCAATACCAACAACTTTAATGACTGTAGCCCAAAAAGTACCACTTCCACCTCTCAGACCACAATCCCACACTGAAGTATGCTGGAACAACTTTTTCTGGTGGCACCTGGTCTTGATCTGAAGGTCTTAAGATATTTCCCTGAACACAATGACGTTTACCAAGTAAGGAACCTCTTGAACTTTTCAAATTAAGACAGTGTAGAGCAAAAATTTCTCCTTGCTCTATATTTAGGCAGTGTGAATAATTCCTGGGTCTATGCAAGTCTAAAGGATTTTTTGCTGTTGGAGAACTTACTATGTGGTATAACACCTAAAAACAGTTATAAGAAAAGCTGGTAAACAATTCATGATATTTTCTTGTTAAACATTACATACCTGAGTTCTTCAGTTCCTCAGAGCTATACTGGTAAAGAATGTCATAGGAACCACCCATCTTCCCAGAGGTGTAGTAATGAGTGCCAAAGTCATCAAATAGTCTGCTGTATAAAGCATAGTTGTACTCCAGGGGCAGGTGGTTAAGTGCTTTTAGAAAGACGTCTGAGAGCTGCAGATCTGACTCTTTCATTGTAAAGTTTGCAACAGAAATGATTTTATGGACTCTAATAAAGTTGGAATTCTAGAAATAAGAAAAGGGGAGTCTTAGCACCTTCAGAGGTAGTTAATTGCAGAAAGTAGAGAAGCCAAGAGTATGTCCTGAGATACATTGCAAGAACTAATTAATCCTGTGTATCATGCTGCTTTAACCACGAACAAACTAGCCCTGGAGTTTCCAAGAGCCCTGTGAGGTTCTTGAGGGCAATGCTCATTACTCTTTTACATTGTGGGAGTATATGGCATTCCAACAAATATTAGGACTCCCTGAGCACCTACCAAACAGAAAGCAAAAGGATTCCTGCCATAACAAATACACCAGCAATTGATAAGACAACCAAAACTTTCAGAGGAAAGGCTTCAGCTTATAAGCATCCATAGGTCGTTTGCAGCTAATCTGGTGAGTGGGTATTTTGGATACTAACTCACTGTTATGAAGTTTCACAATTTATCAGTCTGCTAAAACTAAAACTACACCACAGGGATAAAGATCTCATTGACTTCAAGTGTTAGGCTGTTAATGTGAGAGGCAAAAAAAAAGAGTAAGTTCAAAAACTGGAAACATCTCTTACATTTAGAAAAAAATGATGCTTTTTAAACAGCCAATTCATATATTTTTGCAATGCTAGAGGCTGTTTATGTGGGAATTTAACTAAATAGAAAGGGGAGCAATAGAAAATACAGAAAAAAGGAATTGATAAAGTGACAAGGGGAACTGATGGCACAAGGCCAAAGCCAAGAGATCAAGAGCAGAAGGAGGGGCAGAAAACTGGAGCTAATGACCAACCGACAGATAGGAAAGATTCATTATAAAACAATGTTACTGATTTATACATGGGTTCTTCTGCTGAATTTTGCTGCTGGTACGTTGGCTTTACTCTACTTCTGTCTCCAAGGTCACTTGGCTTAGAAGAGACAAGGATGCATCTAGACAGGGAGTTCTCCCAGCCAGGGCTGAGCAACGTAACACGTGAGCTGGACCTCAGCTCTCGGTTCTGCACAGCACTGCTCATTTCAGTGCTCTCATCTGCACATTGGAAAATAAGCTAAGGATACTCAGCTTTCTGCTGCAGTGAGAATAAGAATGGAAGAAATAGGGTATGTAACAATTCCCAGATTATATTCAGTTCTTAAAATACCCTGTGGTAACATCATTTTTAGGATTTTCAGGTGATTTACATTCTGATCCTCAATTTTCGGCTGTGCCAGATAACATTTCAGTTATGACACACAAAATTGCAGGCCACTTTGGCAAATATTGATTCTAAAATTTTAGTTGGTTTTAGCATGCAATTGCATGCTAAATATGAATTTCTGCTTGACATGCATCTTACATTTGCATTTTCTGCTAGTAAAAGTATCTTCAGTGCTTTTATTACTAGCAATTAAGTGCTTTTATTATTAGCAATTTACCTTACAGTTGTCAAACCCAGTGACTTCTATGTTAAATCCCTGAGGCACATACAATGTTGGAACCCCTCACTTGTAGAACAATCCCAGAAAATTGGATTCCAAAGTCTCCAGTCATTTCTGGGCACATGTTTAATCATAGTGGTAAACGCTGGTGCCTGTAGCAAGCTTGACCCATGAGTACCAGGTATTAAAACAAAATATTAGTAGATCAGGGATGATTATTCCCAAAGAAAGGCTGGTCTGAGTACTCAAGTTCAGTTTTGTTATACAAACTACTTACTTAATTAACAAAAAGCAGCCAAACACAAGCCGAGCTGGACTGATGTTGAAACCAGTAGTTTTAACTGGAAATTTTCTAACAAAGCAGGGTTTCACCCGAACTTGCTGATTAAGTAATTTTTCATCCCAAATATCATAAGCAGAGTTGCCACAGAGTCATGTTTGTCCCTGCCTGACATCTCCAGGGATTGAGATGGCTTCCTATCTTTGAGGTCTCAATTTTTGAATTGTAGTTCAAGCAGTCCAATGCAATTAACTGCTGCCAGAAATACTAGGAACATGGGCTAAAGGAATGGGCACAAATTCTGATACAAAGCCTTCAGAAGTCCTTTGACACCACAGCATTGGAATTCAGTAACAAAAAAGTGAAGAAAATAGTATATAAAAATAACGACATGGAGCAGGATGGAAAAGATTAGTCAAGTAGTTTATAATTAAATGTGTTACATAACATTCCAGTCTCATTTTAAGAATCTTTCTTTATATTTAGTACAGAGAAGAGTGAGAGGTGGTCACCTGGGCTCCCACTACAGCCCTACTAGGGCACTATTCAGTTAACAGATATTTATGTAGAAACCCACCCACTCATCCAATACAAAAGGAGGGTGATTAGCTGAGATGCAGATCCCTGTGGAAGTGCTATTGCCTATGGATATGTAAGCTGAATCCCACCCTAGATGGTTATCGTGATGTAAGCAGAAGACATCAGGGAGGCCATGAGGATGACCTTTAAGGACGCTTTCCATAGAGCGCAAGAGCTCTTCATCCCCAGGTGTAAGAAATCAGGAAAGGAAGGCAAGAGACCGGCATGGATGAGTCAAGACCTGCTGGTCAAACTAAAGGGCAAGAAGGAAATGCACAGGCAGTGGAAGCAGGGACAGGTATCCTGGGAAGAGTGTAGGGACGCTGCCCGGTTGTGTAGGGATGGGGTCAGGAAGGCCAAGGCGCAGCTGGAGCTGAACTTGGCAAGGGGTGCAAAGGTTAATAAGAAGGGCTTCTATAGGTATGCCAGCCAGAAAAGGAAGGTCAAAGAAAGTGGACCCTCCCTGATGAACGCGACTGGCAAACTGGTAACAACAGACGAGGGGAAGGCTGAGGTACTCAACAACTGTTTTGCCTCAGTCTTCACTGGCAATCTCTCGTCCGACACCTCTTGAGTGGATGGACCTCAAGGCAGGGACCGGGGGACCAAAGTTCCCCCCACTGTAAGAGAAGATCAGGTTTGAGACCACCTGAGGAATCTCAACATACATAAGTCTATGGGACCTGGTGAAATGCATCCCAGAGTCCTGAGGAAATTGCTTGATGTAGTTGCCAAGTCACTCTCCATGATATTTGAAAAGTCATGGCAGTCAGGTGAGGTCCCCGAACACTGGAAAACGGAAAACTTTGCACCCATTTTTACAAAGGGTAGAAAGGAGGACCCTGGGAACTACCGACCTGTCAGCCTCACCTCTGTGCCTGGGAAGATCATGGAACAGATGCTCCTGGAAGCTATGCTAAGGCACATGGAGGACAGGGAAGTGAGTGGAGACAGCCAGCATGGCTTCTGTGATGGAGTGACTACATGAGTGGAGAAGGGAAGAGCTACAGATGTCATCTATCTGGACTTCTGTAAGGCCTTTGACATGATCCCACATAACATCCCTGTTGCTAAATTAGAGGGATATGAGTTTGATGGATGGACTATTCAGTGGACAAGGAATTGGCTGGATGACCATGTCCAAAAAGTTGCAGTCAACGTCTTAATGTCAAAATGGAGATCAGTAACAAGTGGTGTCCCTCGAGCTTGTATTGGGACTGGTACTGTTCAACATCTTTATTAATGGCATAGACAGTCTGATTGCGTGCACCCTCAGCAAGTTTGCGAATGACACCAAGCTGAGCAGTGCAGTTGATATTCTAGAGGAAAGAGATGCCATCCAAAAGGCCCTTGACAATCTTGAGAAGTGGATCCATGTGAACCTCATGAAGTTCAACAAGGCCAAGTGCTGGTGTTTCGCCCTTTCTTAAATACATTTTCCCAGATGCACCACCATCTTGACTGAGGGGC
>NW_008823967.1:94419-116054 GCF_000699105.1 Pygoscelis adeliae
CGGCAATGGGCGCTCGCAGCCCACAAGGCCGACTGTATCCTGGGCTGCATCCAAAGAAGTGTGGCCAGCAGTTTGAGGGAGGTGATTCTGCCCCCGCTCTGGTGAGACCCCACCTGGAATATTGAGTCCAGCTCTGGAGTCCTCAGCACAAGAAAGACACGGACCTGTTGGAGCGGGTCCAGAGGAGGGCCATGAAGATGATCAGAGGGCTGGAACCTCCCCTACGAGGAGAGGCTGAGAGAGTTGGGGTTGTTCATCCTGGAGAATAGAAGGCTCTGGGGACACCTCATTGCATCCGTTCAGTACTTAAAGGGGACTTCAAGTACTTAAAGTACATCTTTCAGTAAGAAAGATGGGGACAGACCTTTTAGTAAGGCCTGTTGCAATAGGACAAGGGGTAATGGGTTTCAGCTAACAGAGGGTAGGTTGAGACTAGATATAAGGAAGAAATTTTTTATGCTGAGGGTGGTGAAACACTGGCACAGGTTGCCCAGTGAGGTAGTGGATGTCCCATCCCTGGAAACATTCAAGGTCAGGTTGGATGGGGCTCTGAGCAACCTGATCTAGTTGAAGATGTCCCTGCTCATTGCAGGAGGGTTGGACTAGATGACCTTTAAAGGTCCCTTCCAACCCAAACTATTGTATGTTTCTATGATTCTATGATTAACGGATCAGAAACCAAGAAGACATACTAAAGGACCAGTCAGCTTAGCTAAAAGAGTGTCTGGTAAACAAAAACAAACTTGAAAAACATCAAGTTTTCGTATTTCTTCCATGCCAATATGGAAAAATGCATGACCTTTCAAGGGGCTAGGGCTCTCTACAGACCCTGGTATGCTCATGTGAAACCCTTCTGCACACAGTTTAATATATAGGTCTGACCTCCCAAAGTCCAGGTAAGTTCCCCCTCTTTTTAAGTGATCTATACAAACTTCTGTTTTCACTATTTAAGAAAGTATTGCAGATTCGTTTATAGGTCTCTCAAACATATGTAAGTATACATCTATCTACAAACACACATAAATAAAATTTATACAGATAGAGATGAAAATAGAGCCTTCCCCTATGATACAGTAGACAACATGAGGAACACTCAGGTTAAAACTCCTGCTATGGATCCACTAAGAGGGGATTTTAACCTGTGTCATCTTCAGCCAACACCAAAGTTATTGGCTATTTCAGGTGGGTTTCTGGGATTTCATGACAACAATGCTGCAAACCAACGCACATCCAAAAGAACATCCTAATGAAAGTTTCATTTAAATTAACATTTCCATGGTGTGGGTTTAAGCCAATAAGAAGCCACCATTCCACCAAAATAAACTTACCAGTTGTACAAAAGAACAGCCTGATCTGTATACAGGTGTCTACATGGGAATGAAAGTCAACAGGTTTCCAGTAGCTGGAACTTCAATATAGTTGAATTCAAACTAGAAGTAATGGACTGTTTAAGAAGTCAAGTTACTTAACCATTAGGACAAGTTAGCAAGGCCTGCAGTATACTTCCATCGTAGGAAATCTTAATATTAAGACTGATATTTTTGTAAAAGTTTCATTCTAATTGTATTAGAACT
The DNA here is from genome assembly GCF_000699105.1 of Pygoscelis adeliae. Taxonomy (NCBI): domain Eukaryota; kingdom Metazoa; phylum Chordata; class Aves; order Sphenisciformes; family Spheniscidae; genus Pygoscelis; species Pygoscelis adeliae. The sequence continues at coordinate 95,994 of NW_008823967.1, forward strand.
CCTGGGTTTCAACAGGCCTTAGTTTTGGTCAGTCCTATGGCCTCCTCCATGCAGAAGTGCAAACAATAGCCCATCCTTTACTGTCATTAAATTCTAAAAGTACATAATATTATATCCCACAGTATTCACCTGCATTAAAGGTGCAGAATTTTATGGTAAAAAGGTTTTCTGTTCTCAGAAAATTTTCTGTGGATGTGTTATTTCTGAGATTATCTTTATGACCAAGAGCATCTTGGCAGCCATGAGAGTCCAATATGCAAGTTAGTTACCAAATCAAAAATGAATGTAGATTAATTCCCAGTACATGTATATGTATAACATTCCTGAGTGCACTTCATTTCTTTTTAGAGTTGTCTGCTACAGTTACTACATGGCATTCTGCCTTCTTAATCTATAACTAGGACAGGGAAAGGAGTGGTTTACCCAATCTGATAATCTCAAACCTATGTCAAATCTTTGCTTTTTTAAGTGGAATAAGTCTATGATTTCCGTAGTAAAAACAGAAAAGCATGTTGCATTACAGAAGGTATGTTACAATCAGGAACATCCTGTAGTATCAGAAGAGGAACTTTTTAATGCGTAATTCTAGTGGGTTTTTTTAATTTAATTCCAATGCCTTGATAAGGAAAGTAGCCCTTGGTAGCTCAGTTCTGAAATGAGCAGACAGAAATCAAATGAAAGGAAGAAATTGGATGCAACATTCAATTACCTTTTCATATGAGGCTTCAATGGCTTTCTTGAAAGAGGAAGATGACGTGACTTTAACCCGTGTCTTTCTTGAGAATAAAAATGGGATACCAGAATACCTTTGAGTGCCATGAGTGGATGAACTACTTTCATGAGCACTATCACTCAGGGGAGTTAGATCGTTGTAAAAATCTGATGTTACATCATCCTCTTCATCTATTACCTGGAGATTCAGTAAAGCAAAATGCATTTGCCCAAATAATAACCTGAAACAGAAACCTATTAAGCAATGAATTCTTGGGTTTTTTATGGAAGAAACATGCCTGATTATTTGAGACATGGCAGTAAGCATGTGTTCTTAACACAAAAGATGAGGCTGAGAAAGGTTAATAGGTGAGATGAATACAAGATAAGAAGTAGACTTCCTAATAAGCATTTATACAAGAAAAAAACCCCAAACATGTTACAATTTCTTCTAAAATTCTCCATCCTCATGCCCCAAAGCTTAGGAATAGTTTTCAGCAAGTGTTTCAACACATTTTCAAAGATTCTCAGACCTTCATGCTATGTCCACACTATGACTAAGTCCCAGTCCCCTGGCTTCCATATTGTACAAGGCAAAGAGCTTGATGTTTTTTGTCCTTCCTTCTTTATTCCCAGATAGAGGAATGAACAGGTTTCCAGAGGAGATTCTTAGAGTATACCTGCAGTGTTAGCACCCATACTGTGTGATTAGTCCTAAGGGTAGGCAGGAGCAGAACCAGGAGCAAACCTGCCTGATCAAGTTGGTAAGCCTCAGTGGTGCTGTTGTGCAAGGCATGAAGACAACTTTAACATCAGTTCAGAAATGACTCATTTCCCAAAACTCAGACAAATCCCTGTGGGTATTTGAAAGATTTAATTTTTTCCCTCCTCTAGACTTGTTTAATTAATAGGGCTGCTAAGGACCTTGGGAGGTGAGGTGGTCCACTCCCCCAATCCACTTCCATTCTGCAAAAACTCATATGTTTTCGTATGAAAACACACTGGGGTTCCAAGAAGAAAGCCTGATTTAGTGACTCTTCTATACCAAAGGCCGCTCTAAATGTTAAAAGATACAGATGCACTCTCAAAGGTGAGATTCACAAACCCTTAACTTAATAAACCACACAGCTTTAAAGAGACCTGGGCAAACCAAGGCTTGTTTTTCCCCATTGAATATTTCTGCACACAGTAATTTTTCACCATTATTGACAAAACCTACACGTCATGGCCAATCCAATTGCAGTTTCCATGCAACATATTAGGGTGTCCTTTGTTCAGTTGCTCCTGTTAAAGTAATACTAAAAACTCACAGCACTCATGGCAAAAATCAGCATTTCAGATTTCACCCATTAGTTGAGCTTTTTTCACGTCCCTCATTCCTTTCTTCCCAATGCAGTATCTATTGGCTTCAGACAGGGCCTCCCAATATGTGCACAGCCAGATATTGTGCCCTAACCATGGTATTCAAAGTATTTTCTAAATATCAGTGTCTAAACGTCTAAAATATCAGTGTCTAAATGTCTAAAATATCAGGTGTAAAAAATCAGTGATTCCCAGATTTTTGATAAAATACAAGCCAGGTTCATTTTGTCCTTGGCCTGTCCTGCAAGACTCCTCCCCAGATTGTGTACTTCTTGTCCTCCTGCCTCCCAGACTCAGTGTCTGCCTCCTCTCCTTGCTGCTCTTCAGAGGGGCTGGGCAGGGAGCAGGCATGACTGAGGAGCTGAAATGGCTCAGGGAGAAACTGTCCCCCAAAGCTGCAGGTGACTAGAAGGAAGCTGAAGTTAGGACAGCCATTGGTACTGCGAGGATACAGCAGTGATGCTGAAATGAGCTTTGGACTTGAACGAGCCTCTGGCCAGATTATGTCAGGGTTAGGAGCAAGGCCCTTGGTACCAAGTCAGAACAAAGACATGGCCACAGTCATGAGGAAGAAGCAGGAGAGAAGCCCAAATCAATCATGTTGACTCTGATATATGCTGCAGTGAGTAAACATAGATCTGAAAGGTGTGAGTAGAGCCAACAGACTGCTCAATTTATCCCATTTCCACACATCACCTGAAGCATGTCCAGGCTTCACCAGGTTGAGAAATCTTGTTCTAAAACACACATTACTGCCTAAGACTTGAGCGCATAACTTGGACTGTGGTTATGGCAATGGTTTTTCAGCTAGGAGTTGCTGCTTGAGAATACCTGAAAGTTGACAGCCTCCAGGTTCGCAGGAATACGATACGATTTCCTTGGCTCATTGCGCTTCACTGTTCTGCATTGTCCTCCATTGAATGAGTTTTCGAGGACTTGCCCTCGGCTCTCTCTTGCCAGAATGTGAAATCTAACAAAAAATTATTTCCAGAGATTAAACAATCCCAGAAAGGCATAGACACTTGACACATTTAGTGGTATATAGCTGCACTGAAGATTTTGTAGGTTTGAATGAAACTGTATGAGCATCTGGGTTATGTTACTGCTTTGAAAGAAGTTCCTCTACAAGAACTTCTCATTCACACTGATTTCACCTGAAAAATGCTGTAGTAGCAATCCTGTTTCCTACTTACCAGGAGTGCCTAACCCTCTAGATAATCCCAATGTCAACATAAGACAGTCACTCTTAAGCAGAGGAACACCTAAAAATTACCTAGGAAAATGAACAAGCAGTTCTCCATTTCTACCATAAGTGTTCTACCATGTTACCAGAGTGCACTGAGTTCAAAATTCCATTCAAAAATGCAAGACTACCTGGAACAGGCATCCCGTGTTTAGGTTTTTCACTGCTTAAATTAGTAGCCTGGAAGAGGTGATGGGTGGTATCATGTGAAATGTATCATAGACAAACATCTGTAGAGGAACATCCTCAAAATTTCTGAAGTACTTGGCATAACTGAGCTGGAAGTTGCCAGTACGTGATGCTCTGGTTGCTGTAAGGCAGGAAGGGTCACTCAGGCAGCAGCGCTCCCTGACAGCTCTTTATCTAGTGCACTAGCAGTGCAGAGCAGGACTGGCAGATGCAGCTAGGCAAGTCCTAGCCTGATGGTTTGGTTGCATTTTTATAATTTCTTGTTACTTTTAATTTGAGACATTATGTGTTTTAATGGGATACTCTTACATGCTAATTGGGGATTATCTTGCTTACGTAAGTTAGTGAGATAACACTCTCAAGTTTATGAAAAATAAGCAAAGGTGGCTTACCCACTGCCTATTAACTGCACACCCGGGATACTCTCAAACTTTTTGTTACACACGGTCTTTTTCCTTCCACAATTTCTTTCATCAGAGTTGTCCCCACAGTCATTTTCTCCATCGCATTCCAATTTTTTTGCAATACAGCGACCTGCACCAGAGAAACAGCAGCAGCAAGAAACTTTATGCAAAGATTCATCATATCTGAATGGAGAAAAGGGCAGTCTGTCTTTTTACCTAGTAAAGGTGTGAACTTGCCGTAGGAATTAACAGCGAGGCACTATAATGTCTAGATTATTCCAATAAGAAACAGTTGTTTCAGTTATGTCAGTTTTGCATTGCTTTGAAGTTGCAAAGGCTTAATTTAAGTTTTAGCAAAAGGATATGTGTATAAAGTTATTTTGAGGCTAATCAGGAATATTTAAATTGAAGCAAACAATAAATACCCACAAATTTAATAAAATAGTGTGAGTTTATGTTCAGACAAACTCTATGGATATGTTTGTACATGAAAAATTTGTGCACAGAAATATTATTGGAACAGTGCTACTGTACAGCTATCATGGTCATACTGACATCCCAGGCTAGAGATTGCACTTGAATTACTTTTAGTTAAAGAAGAAACTGCAAACATAAGCTGCTACTAATACATATGAAATCCTTAAGTAGACTTTTCTCCCTTCTCCTTTTCCCTGGAATATACAAGATCTGGATCATCTGGACCTTTTTTGTCTCATCTTTTGCCTATCTAATAATGCAGCAGTTACACAATGAAGATTATCATTACCACTTTCACACTGAAATTTATTCTTGCAATCAACTTCCACTATGTTGCAGAGCTTAGTTGGGAAGCATGGGCGGGAATCCACCAGTGGCTCAGTACAGGCCTGACCACCAAACTGGGATGGTCGCAGGAATGTCCGGACACGAAACTGAAAGGCAGAAGAAATAAAACCAGGGTTGTTTGCGTGAGCTGTTTTTGTAGCTATGTGCCCCCCCAGGCAGAGCCACATGCCTCAGTGCTGCTGAAGCTTTGTCAAAACCAGACCCCTGAAGGAAATAACTAGGTATTTTGTCTTTACATCCTGCTGTGCCATCATCCCAGGTAAGGCAGGCAGGGAACTGAAATCCAAGAGCCTCAACAGACCTGATGGAGCATGCATGATTAAACACCTGACAACCTGGGCTACATCACTGGAGGAATCAAAAGTTCGGTCCCTATATCTTCAGTTTTAAAGGTCCAGTAGGAAATGGTGTGTGAGCAGGCTTACAGAGATTTTTCCTGTTCCTTATCATCTCTATTGAAATAGAAATACTCTGACAGTGGCACGTATCCCATCCCCAAACCAGCTGGCTTGGCTCTCACACATGGCACCTCTTGTCTGAGGAGCACTGGATGACAGGGGAGGACAGAAATGGTTTTCCTGAAAGCTTCTGTTACTAAAGAAGATCTGGGAGCAAAATCTGGAACTCACTGTGGTTTTTTTCCCCAAGTCAGTACCTTCCATGCATAATAACAAAGCTGAAGGCTGCTAGACAAATCACTTCAGATATGTTTTCCTCTCCACTTCAAGGGAGTGCTGGTGAGACCTGTCTGCATGTGACTGAACAGTTCCTGCTCTAAGAATTTTTCCCCACTGGAAAAGCACAGTTCCTTGCAGACTTCTGTTACTTCCCTCTCTGTACACAGACCCTGGAGTCAAACACCACAGGAAGATGTCTAGTAACCAAGTGACTATGAAGGGAGAGCGCGAGGAGTGACACCACACCATCTGAAAGCTTTTGAGCTCAAGATAACCCTTCCTTGTACTCCATTTGGGATCCATAACACTCACTATATTATTTGTGTGAGCTTCCACCTCTTCATCCCTCCCGCTCACTGGGAGCTTGCTTACACTAGTCTTCACACTTACCTTGGAAGTCATGTCCTCCATTCTGATGGTTGTTTATATTTATAAAGGTCACAAGCAGTGATCTTTGTAGCTTGGAGGGAAAAATGGATCACAGTCCACAAAAGTGCCTTTTTGCTTGAAGCAGCAAATATGTTGCATCAATATTTTAAGTTAATAAAAATAAACAATGCTTCTATATATGGATGCATAGGTAAAAAATTTAGCCATTTAATAGGATATTGATTACAAAAAAAATCAGTTCAATTGAGAGCAATGCCCCCTTTCAGCTCTTGCCGCTTGTTTGCTGTCTCCCACTCTCTTACTGTTTCTCCCTGCTCTGCTCTCATACTCTCCATGCCAGTTGCAGGACAGGAACCCCACAGGGTGGTTCACATCTCACGCCTAGAACAGCTTCTTCATGTCTTCCTCATCCTGCACAGGCATTAGAAAGTTATACATATATGTAAAGATATACATATGATCTCTGACAGGCTTTTCAAGATTGTTTTTCAGGCATGGATTTCTGAAGCTGAGCAGGACATTCAGAGAGCTGTAGGCTGTGTCTTCACAGAAACTCAGAGCTGCTATTGTGGTCAGCCTCAAAGCTCAGACCCACCAGCCACATAACTACCCCAAACAATCTGCACTCCACTCCCTTCCACTCCCTACAACCTTACATTTGCCAGGGCTTCATTTCTTTAGGTCAAATCCACTCAAACCTGACTTTTCATCTCTTTCCTCTCTGCCATCTCACCTCTAAGTCTACCGTCAGTCAACAGACACAAGCCCAAGAGGAAAAACACCATCCTGGGATTTTGTTCCACAGATATTAAGCACATCCATCTGTTTTTTATGCAGGCTACAGAGGTTGGGGGAATGGTGCTCTGGACTTCTTAACAGCAATCTCAAACTGATCCTGACTATCAGTGTAAGATATAGCCCAAGCATTTCTAGACAGTGCTGGTTAGGATTTGCCAGTTAACTCTCTTTAACAGATTATTTGATCCTATTTTTCTTGTCTTTAGAGCATATAGAATGCTATGGATAAGCTAAAGATTCTGTGACTTTCTCCTGCTTAAACAGACATGCAAACTCTACAGCTTAATTTATCCTTTATGTGGAAAACTCATCTTTCATTGTGACAATGGAACTTTTGAAGCAAGTTCTTATAAATGGATTTACGCTACTAAATCACCCCTTTCTGTTTTGATCTGCTTATTTTAACTTGTTCTCTCCATCTTCTACTGTTATAATTCATAACCAGTTTCCCTTGTTAACTGAAACTGTCATTTTGCAGATCAATTGCTATAAAGTTGAATATCTGAAACAAAGACATCTCGTAAGCATAATTTCTTGCATTTAACCCATATAATACATTTTCTACCTACTTGTTTTTTAACACATGGGTCACATTCTGACCAAGGGCCAAAGTCTCCAAGCTGACAGTTGATAGGACATGTTTGCTGGTTACATGCACGAGATTCCTGCTTTGTGCACAGCTGGTCACAGAAGTTTTGGCTATAATATTCATCCATTCTTATTTGCCTAAAAAAATTTAACAAGTTATGCCAGGAAGGAATCATAGACAGATCATAGATGTTCTCTAACTGTGGGTGAAGGCTGATAAAGAAAATTATTTGAGTCCAATGAAAAAAAATTGAGAGATTACAGGTAGTTGCAGAATGTTGATTAAAAGAAAAATCCAAATATACCTTAAGTTTACAGAGAAATTCTTTTTGATTCATGTCACTTCAAATGTCCCAGACAATAGCTACAGAAAGAGCCAGGAGGAAAAGAGGGGATTTCTCACAAGTTTAGAGTATACCACTGAATTGTAACTAATTTGGTGCTGCTGAATCTTTATTTGACTTTAACTGTTGTCATAAAATTAATCATACAGGGAGAAACTTTATGTAGGCTTGCCACGCTGGAGCTCCCCCCTCCCATGGCGTTGCTCTGTGCTGGGCAGAGCTCCCGGAGCGGGGCACTGAGCGCTGGCCCCGTGGGCTCACAGGGGCTGGTTGCTCAATGTACACTGCTGGCAAGGCCATTGCAGGACCTGGCTGTTCTCTCCTCACTACGTGTGTTGGCAGATACAGGTTTGTTTGGAGGCACCGTAATGCTCTATATACATGGTTTTGTAATTTTTAAGTCTTGTAATTAAAATACAATCTATTCATCTGGTAGACACTTGGATATGACAATTTTTCTCAGCATATTATGGAAGCTGGAGCTTCAGACACAGGTCCCCCTCCCCAGAAGTGGTATTTTCTCAGGGAATAAATAGAAACATAGAAGTAGTGAGACAGTTTGGCCCTACCTGTGCCTGGTCTGTGTGCCGTAATTGCAGCTTTGTGAACAGGCAGACCATGACCCCCATGGGTAATGTTCACAGTAGCACCCTTGGCTGCTCCCAATCACCAGGCTCAGCAGGATCAGGTGCATTAACACAGTCTTGTCCGTAGTGAAGGTGTCCATCTACAGCACATGGACAGGTAACAAAAGCTCAAGAAACTGTCACTTACAGTTGTGCCTGTATCCTTAGAGAGACATCTCTTCTAATTTGCAGAGTCTATAAATGTGCTTCACAATACAAAGTTGGTAAGCAGTGTACGGAGAAAGGGGCAGTAATGCGTGATACCCATTTATCAGTATTTTAGTTAATACTCTAAGGACCAGAAGTCACAATGGCTTTTTTGGCCACTTATTTATCAGGAGTACAATCATGACTGCACATTAGTCTTATTTAAGAAGTTGCTTATAAATAATTTTGAATGTGACAAATAAAGACCTGCTATTGCTCTTCATTGCTTAGAATTATTCTCAAAATTATTTTCCAGGAATAAGAATAAAAGCATGAGATAGTTCTTCCTATAAAACATGTAAAACAACAAATAGGACCTTAAGAGTAAGCATACCCATCTATTACCCTATTCGTAGTTTTGACTAGCTTGTCTAAACTGCAAACCATCGCTATTCAAAGCTCATCTGAATTTTCTACCAACAGCGGAAGACAAAACTGCTAGCCTATTTCTTACTCCAGTGGTCAATCAAACTTTATTTGATGAGGCAGAAGGTTATAGGCAGTCTTTAGGAAGTAATAATGCTTAGTAAACTTGAAAACATTTTCCAGGCAAACTATTTATTCATTGAAAAATGCCAAAGATTTTTGCCCCTCATCATGAGATTGAATCAACACTAAATTTGATAGGCTGTTACAGTAGAACATTATCATTTTGTTTTGCTTCAAAAAGACCAAAACCCAACAGGAAATTTTAAAAGCAAAGTATTTATTTTAAAACAATACTCCAAAAGATTTCATTTTGAAAAGTTTGAAATGAAATGTGCACTTGTTTTCTATTTTAGGTTTTTAGCCACATATGCTATTATCATTTTTATACCTTGCTGAGAAAAATGAAATTGCATCAAGTCAAAACATTGCTTCCTCCTTTAGTAAAGAAAGGCAGTAATTCTTCACACAGCTGTCGTAGTGAGAACTCAGAGCACTTTTTGCACAATAATTCATCAATGAACAAGCCTTTCAGAGAGACCGAAGTATAATCAAACCCAAAACATAGTAAAACTGAAGAAAGAGAAATCAGCAGTCTTACCAATGAACCAAGAGGAGAACAGGTATTATATCCTTTTCCTTACCCGAGTTCCTGGCTCCTTGCACCAATGGTGCTGGCTTAGAAAAGACATGAAGCCCTTCAGAACAATTACTTTGTTCATTCCTTCACTATACTATACATAGAAAAACACTGTGCATTCTCCTCTGTAAGCAAAACTCCAACCAATCAATACTTCAGAAGCATATCAACAGCCATATAAATGTAAGTTCATGAGAGATTAATTCAACATTTTAAAGAAAAAAAAAAACCCCAGACAAACCACAAAACACTTCCCCATATGTCTTGTAACCTGTGTGCATTGAAGCCAACAAAAAAGCTTCCTCATTAACTTACTGTAAGACTGGTAGCTGTAAAGTCAGCCAACTTTGCAGATTGCTGTGACCTTGGCGTGGTTTGCTGCAGTCTCTTAAATGAAAGGTTGGAGATTTTGTTTGATTTGGTTATCCGTTAATAAGGCAGATCTGGTCAGGTGACAGAAATGGTCAGAACAAAATGGCCTCTCCACCAGCACCTCCAGAGAGACATGTTCTAGAGAATTGCAGAGGAACAGCTCTTCATACAAATGTAGCTACTCAACGTGAGCTGAGAAGAGTAAAAATACCTTTGCATTAGGCCATAATGGCTCAGTGCACTGCAGGTCTCTTTGTGCTGCCCGATAGAGCTGCACAAGCTCTCTGCTCTCAGTTTGAAGGTAAGAGAGTGAGAATCTGGTAAGATGGCACATGCTCATAATTCATTATAGCTTTCAGTAGGAAGCAGGAGACAAGAGTCCAGGCCAGGGCAAAATGCCTGTCTGCAAAACAGGGGCTCCCAGAGAAAGCAAAAATCCAAATACATTTGAGGTTATTTACGGCACTTTGCCTGGCTTCTCCCAGGCTTGTAGAAACAAACGACAGCTGTGAGCTGCAAGTCAGTGTTTATAGTAGAATAACACAGGTGGCTAAAAGCTTCTAGCTGAGAAACTGCTTTTACATTTTTTATTAACAGGAAAACAAGGAGTTACTAAAAGAGTTTATATATTTTAAAATGATTACAAGGAAAGGGTGCTTCACACAGTCTACAAGCAGTCTGTGCCATTCATAATCAGATAACAAGCTAGCAGACATGCACCACAGTTAGCATTAACAGAAATGTCAGGTGGAGACTGGCACTGGTCAACTTCGCACCAAAGTCAGGGCTTGAGGGCAGCATGAGTACAGCCATATTACATCCTTAGGTGGGGGTTCATGTGAACTTAACTCAGTTGTTTGAAGCTGATGGGCTTCAAGGACTGATTTTCACATGGAAAAGCATCAGCACCAAAAGATGCTCTTCCTCTGGACTGCGGTCCTGCAGGCTTTCACACCCATATGGTGCTGTGCCTTACGAAGTCTCTGGTCTCACGCTCTGGTGCAGTATTCCCAAAAGACCAAAGCACTATCACTGGAATCAAATTGGGAGCAACCCAGGGAGGTCAGTGTACAGATGCATGCCATTTTACAACACTCAGACTTTGGGAGTGTCTATGCACATATCCATGGCCTGAATTTCATTATTTCCAGAAGAAATGTTTCTCCAGAAAAACATAACATCCCTTCATCTCTGCTGCAATGTGTTTAAAAAAGATCATTTTTCAAAGAATGGGGAAATGTTATCTCAAAGGGAGCAGAGAAATCCAGTGAGTATTCTGCCTGAGATTGTAGCGTTTCTAGTTGGGTTTCACAAGGTCACACCCCATCTATTTCACCCTATATCTAATTCCTCCTACGCAGAAAAACCGTATTATCCTGCCAAGTCAACCTCTAACCCCCCTCTGAGAGCAGCCTATGTTCTCACCCAAAGCTCTGCTCAAGGGAGAAACTGTAGAACTGTAAAGGGGAAAGAGCAGAAGGAAAGGGGCAAACACTGCAACATTTTCTGGGAAGTAAGCAAAACAGAAGTCAAACAGGTCTTCAATTTAAGTGACATCCTCTGGTGCTTTCTAGATCTCCTAGGTGCAGAGACAGGAAAAACTGTTCATCCTGTCACATAAAATTCACAACTGTGGTCTGTTACTAGTTCTTTGGATGATGAATAGCAAGAGTTTACTGAACTGCACCCCTCATCTCACACAGATCTTGCAGACATGGCTTCAGCTGTCTGCTCTCTGACAAAGTCTGTAGTTTTAGGAGCATAAACTGATCCTATTCACTAGTTATTTTTTCCCCCTCAAAATCTTCCTGAAAACAAAGTACAAGAGAAATATCTCATCCTTACATGGCAGATTAAAATTTAATATCAGGCTGGACTGGGAGGAAAATACACTTTGCACTTAATTCAATAATTCAGTGAGTTTTTTTTCCTCCTCTTTAAACTTCTATCACCCTATATGTCCCCCATGAGAAGGGATATTGAAATAAAAAAATGAAGGCACCTTTAAGCACGAAAGGCCGTCTGAATGGCTTCAATACTGAGCTGTTTTGACATATCCTGTGGCAATAAGAAAAGTGAACCATAAAATATCTTATTTACTCCGTCCATCACCGGGCTGTCTGATGACAGGGGTGGCACTGCCCCTGGCATGGCACGGCGGGGGCGAGCCCCCAGCCTTGCCTGCAGCCAGGCACCTGTCGCTTGTGCTCTACTTCACCGGGGAAACCGTGCCGCTGCCTCCTCCCTGGCTGCCACTGCTGATCTGAAGGAGTTGTGGGACCGAAGAGCAGAGGCAAAGGCTTTGAGAAGAGGGGTTGTATCAGCACAGAGGATGCTATGAAACAGCAGCACCTGTGGAGAAGAACAATTTCTGTCCAAGGATTGTGTTAGCAGATTCAGATTTTATGCTGCAGGATTTGAAAATGTTGAGTTGCAGCTGCCCTCTCCGTCTGCTTTGTCGAACGAACAGTCAGGCATTCCCTCTCTTTTACAGAATTTGCTGCTCCTTGACTTTAATTAACAAGCTGGAAGTATTTAGTGCATCAGTAATAGCCCAGGACTCCGCTCTTCATCGTGGCAGGGGTCGGCACCAAGGTCGCTCTGAGGCAGCAGCAAGCAAAACCAGCCACTGCTTCTGAAAACATGTTCAGGTGGCTTTGCTTCAGATCAGGCACAGTTCAGGGTGTTTAGCTTGGAAAAACATATTCACTGCTTGCATCACCAGGAAGACCCAGCACGAGCCTTGTTTGCTGAGCCTCATCCCTGTTGCTTGCACCCCATGGTAATGGGCTGGAGCCACGGAGGGAAACCCCAGCTCAGCACCTTCCTTCATTTCCATGCTTTCAAGCTACTGTTTTGTCACTTCTTCATTCCACAGATCACCTGGAAATTAAATTAAGACTTTTCACCTTTAGAGGCCACATTGGATTTCATCCCCGTTAACACCCAGCAACTGCTCTGATGGACTGAAGCACAACCATGGGATTACCCAAGCACAACTACAGCACAGGCACATTCCCCCCAAGCAGCAAAAGCACCCCTTCTGCCAGGGCCTGTAATGCTTAAAAGTGGGTTTATCTACCACACAGCGGAAAAACAAAATTCTGGGGAAACTAAACCCCAGTTTCCATGCTTGTAAGGCATCTTACCAGCAGAGGAGAGGCAGGGAACCAACCAGAAACATTGCATACAGGCATTCACTCAGCACTCAGCCACCTCACCTCCTCGTGGAGGGTGAATGGAAAGTCAGCCACTTTACACAACACCCTGCTTGCCAAACCAGCCACCAAGGAAGGAGGAAGCAGCATCTGAATGAAGAGAGTCTGAGCTGGTCCATCTCAGAAGAGAGTCACACATCCGCCACTGCATGAGCTGCAACACAGAGCACCAGGATCCCTCCTGCACCACAGCAAGAAGCCCGCAGCAGCCACCACTGCAAGGTTTGTGGGGAAGGAAGGAGGTCAGAAAGCATCTGCTGCTAGCTAGTGATTTGGGTACACAGCTGCATGAGCTGGGCTGCTTGACCCACACCTTGTATTAGCCCAGGTGAATGTGACCTTACCTTATAACATTTTTCAGAATAAATAAAAGCTATCATTAAGTAGCTACTGTTCCAGCTGCTTGTATGTTGAGGAATTTGCATCTAAAGCATGCCTACTATACAAAACAAGTGATTCATTTAACTATTTTGTTTCCTGGTTAACACTTCACGAGTAATGAGATGGCATCATTAGTGATCAGTAAAACATACTCTGATTATTATTTTTATAAGAGACCAATTGAAATGTTTGTCAAAACTTTAATGGAAATTGACTTTTTAACATTTTTCATAGAAAATACCTTCTTACCCCTATTTTTTTTTTAATGTGAAAACTTGCACTTATGATGACTGACATTTTTAAAAGGGGAGGGGTTTTTTTCCTTTTTTTTTTCCCTCCTCAAGTAAAAGTAGAAATTTTCACTTAAAAATTAATTTGAAAAATATGGACATATTTTTCCATTGCCTTGCAATTTTTTCCCCACAGTTCTCTCTGCTAAATAGATCTAATCTGTGGTGTGCCCAGAAAGACATGAATCACGCATGTACACAGCCCCCTTTCTACAACCCTATGAGTGCTTAAATCGAGGTGATTAAGCTTGATGAGAACAAATCACAGAGCAAGATTTCCTCAGCACAGGTATCGCTCTGTTTCTCGTGCATCCAAATCAAATAAGATTTAAAACAAACCTGCAAGAACCTTGAGAAAAAATTATCTTCTAAAAGATGCACCAGGAGAGGTCTCTTCTTTTATTGAAAGGGTTGGAAATCAGCTGGACCTACCAAAACTGAAACCCATTAACCTACAAAAATGTGCCCCTTCCCCATACCGGTTGTAATAGTTGGCTGCCAGTGCTGGGGCTCCCTGCTTCTGGGCCAGGCAGTCTGCAATGCTGTTTTTCCCTCCTGCGGTCAGAAACCTACACACATCCCCTGAGGCCTGTCCATGGAGAGAACAGCATTTTCTCTTCATGGCATCCCTATTTTATGTGCAGAGGAGGCACCCTAGGACAGCTTGGGCCCACAGATACAGGTAGCATCTTGGGGGAGTCCCTTTCCACCACCTCTGCATGGGCTGCCTGGACCAATCTATAATTTATGTAATTTATAATTTAATTTATAATTATATTAAATTATATTAAAGGTATAATTTATAATACATATTTTATATAATTTCTGATTTCCATAAGCACACAATTTACTAGGGTGGATTCCTCTGTGGAGGACAAATCAAAGAGGGGCTTGTGTCCCAGCAAATAACACAAGTTACAAAATGTGGCTGCATGCCCTTTTTCACTGAGGAGGAGCTGTAAAGGGCAAGTTTCCCCCATGCAATCCAAAGGACATATGTGACTCCCACCTTCACAGAAGTTAGTGTTTTTTGCTCCATCAAGGCTTTTAAGGACCACCCAGATTACCACAGAAGCCCCCAGCCTGCAGAGAGGTGAATGCAGGAGAGGGACAGCAGGTTTTCAGCCCCACGCTCCCATTCTGCTTCATCAACCCGGCATCGAGGGCCTGGCCGATGGTTCATGGCTGGACCATGGGCATCGCTGCAAGTGAGCTGGCACCACCACTTTGTCCTACATGGGTCGTCTATCACATGGCAATGTGACACCATGGACTCCCCGTTTGCAGTCGCCTCCTAAATTACTCCCAGTCACTGTTTAAGTCATGGAGCAAATTAACTCTCTCTTGGTACCCATAGGCACTGGAGCACTGGAGTGAGAGACGGATGCTGAGGTCGGAGACAGCGAACAGGGCTGGAGATTTGGGATCCCTGAAACATCACCCAGCAAGTCATGCTGGAAGCTGCATCTGTGTTTAGTTCTTCTATGAGAAATGATAGTACTTCTGGAGTGCTAGCAAACAGGAGGAACAACGGAGACGTGAGGCCTTTGTACCCCATAGTTGAGCAGGTATTCTAGACAAAAGACAGGAGAAAATACCTGTCATTTCATGTAACAAATAACCCTGCAGCTATATCAGTGCTTGATGCAGATGACAGTACCATTGGTACCTGTGAGCATACCTAGAGTTCAGGAGACAGCAGCTTGTGCCATAGCTGATTTCCCTGACATTTACCAGGGCAACTGCTCCCCATCTGCAGCGAGGGAGCTGGGGTGTGCATCACCTGCCTACAGGCTTTGGAAACTCCCAGGGAACCAACTCTTGAAAGCTGACCCAAGTCATGGAAAGTACATGGGGAAAAAGCTCTGTTCCAGGCCACTGGAAATACACTTTGCAACTGCGGGAGCCATCTGCTGTACTGGGCTTTCTTGCATCGGAAGGCGAGGTCTAGTAAAGTGCATACATAAGGCAAACAGTAGAAACTGAAATTTTCCTTTACAGCTTCTACAGACTGATTTCAATTTGCTTCCAGCCAGTTTGCTGGTAGGTCTCAACTTCCTGAAAGAGATAACATGGTGCTGAAAACACTGAAGGTAGGAAGATAAGATCCTGCCTGATAGAAAAAAAGATAGAAAAAATCTTCAAAAGGAACAATATGAAGCAATAAGGATCCCTGATAAACAATGGTATTTGCTATCAAAAAAGTTTGATAATCATCAGTCAAAGCATCTGGTAATCACCCTGTTTGATTAAACCAGCACCCAAAAGCCACCCCACAGGGAAGAGGTGAAGGGAACCAGGCGCATCCTTAATCACCACTCCTGTCCCAGTGCTCCCATTCCCTGCTCAGAGTCACTGCCTCTGTGCAAAAAGAGGTGATCCTCTGACTCTGCTGTTTTCTCCGGGGCCTTTCGAAGTCATGGGACAATTTCCCTTTCTCAGCAGAATCTAAACCATCACAGTCACCCTTGTCCTTTACTGGACCGGGATTAGTAGCCATTTCCTTGGGGCAGAAGCATCCCACTGCCTCTGCGTATGTGGTGCTGTGATACTCCCTTTCCTGCAATACAGCTTTAGCAACCTTTCACATAAATGAACCCAAGCCAACACTATTGTGCTGTGCTTGAGTGTTTGAGAGTGGTGTAACTTAAAAGGTATATACATATTTTATATGCTTTTATATATATTACATACATGTATTTAAAAGATATCAGATCTGGCTATATAGATTGCACCAACCTCTCCTTTTGTTCCTTCATTTGCCTGTGAGACATAAATCCCATTGTGTGCCGGGGAAACCCAAAGGCTTTAGGGGGTTTGTGCTGGAGGAGGTTGACACCATGAGGATTTACCAGTGCAAATCCAGTCTGCAAGGCTTTGTCCATCAGCTCAGAGTAATTCCTGTACCACGGCTGGCAGGGGATAAGGGCAGAAGAGACTTTTTTTTTTTTTGTCTTAACTGCAGTGGTTCAGGGGCAACATGGTTATGCTTGGCTCCTGCTGCACTAGGGAGCTGTGGCACTTGGCTGCGTACAGCTATTTTGCAGGCAAGAGTAGACTCATGGCTGTGGGGTTTCCTCCTCTCTCAGATATTTCTCAAGTGGGTAAAGTTCAGCCCAAGAGAGAGGCATGGGTTGATGTCAGTTTGGCATTCATCAAAGTCCCTTTTGCCAATGCTTTGTCCTCAGCCCGGCACATTTATGGGGAGGGAGCCATGGAGCCCAGCACGGGGGTGACCGCCCTACTGCGAACTGCACTATCTCCTGCTGGAAACAGACCCCGGGGATGGGTCTGAGAGCAGAAATATTCTCCATGCCTCTGTGCGTGTGTGTCTTTCTGACTGCATTGGTGCCTGGCTTTCTGTCTGATACAGAATGAGAAAAGAGACAAAAGTGGCATATCTTGTCTTATTTAGGAAAGTTTATGTAGCACGTTAACGCCAAGAACAGAAATGAACAAAGCCTGGGAAGGAAAAAGGATTTTCTTTGCTGCTGTGTACATTTTTTGCATCATAAAGGCCCTGTGCTACATGAAAGCACAGTCCTGCAAGCACTGATATGTGTGAATGACTTTATACCCCCAATCAGGCTTTTTGAAGGGCTTACATTTAAAGATATGGAATGGCACAATCATTAGCAAAATTCCTGCAGCTTTACTGCAGGCAAACTTCACCACTAGGGAGCACCAACAGACAAAGTTTTTTAGAGCTTTTATGTATTGAAATCAAATTACAAATATAAAATACAGAATGCATTTAACACTGACACAGTAAATATTTTAAATTGTAATTTTTTTAAAACTGCCCACTGAGAAACTAGATGAATCAGGAGTAATGGGGCAAGAGATTTTAATTTATTTGATCACTAGGCAAGATCTGTAAATTGATACCAATCAAGAGCTCTGCTGATTCCTCTCTGCAACTTGATTTTTTTTGCCCCGAGTTTCTGTATGATTCATAACTTTATTACGATAAAAAAAGACAAATACCAGGCACCGAAGGAGTCTTTCTCAACCAGATATGAACCTTCTAGGTCAAATCAGAAGTACATTACAGAGCCAAGAGAAAAAACAGCTTGTTTTTTTTCTGTAGCAAATCACGATCAGAGGTTCCTGATGGTGTTGGGCAGTGATTCAGAGGCAGACTGAGAAGATTCAGAGCTGTAGCTCAAATCCCAGTCAGGACTGACTGACCAGAGATGGTTGTTAACAGTTCACCCTGTACACCTTCAATTCCTCTTCCTCTTGCCAGAAGCACAACTATATGTCCTCCTTAGCCTCTCTTTCTGTCCGAGTTGGACACAAAACATCAGCATTGCTGTCACATCTGTACAGAGTGGGATGACATTAAGGACGGTGTCAGACTGTGCTGTGAAACTCTCTGGCCGTTCTGGTTTTAGCTGTATGCCCCACTGGCTGGGTTTCACGGGTACGTTCAGGAGCCTCAGGACATTGAAATGAAGGCAAGGCTCAAGTCAACACAACCTTGACTCCTAAATGGCTTCATGGATACAGACCAAGGTGTATAATAAACTGATCATTAATGTAAGATTTCACATCTTATTTTCTGCTTCTAACACTAGAAGATGGGATTAGCTTTGATTATTCAGTGACTCAGGAGCCACCCAAGTTGCAGCTCTCCCTAGTCTTCATTTTACCCAACAACCAGGATGTGCACTTATGGTAGCACCATCCATTTGGAAAGCAGCCCTGGCATACCTCACACCAATTCCCACAAAACAGAGGAGGTTTGACTGGAGATTAGTCTATAGGCACTGCTCATAGGGGCTCTCCTCTGTGACTGGAGCCATGGCTGCAAGGAAATTCTCCAAGCAAACATGCACATGCTGTAGCTGTCAAAAGACGCAAGATGGAAAGCTCTACAAACCTGATGCAGTGGATGATGGCACACTGAGCACTCTTATGAAAACCCTTTTGGGTATTGTATGGAAACTAACCTGCATTCATCTAGCCTGCCGTGGTAGCCCATTTCCAGTTGGATTAAGGCTCTCCCCTTCCCCAATGGCATGTTATTTCATATCTTGTTCTTCCCAATAGTTGTATCACTGTAGTGAATGTGTTCTAAATATCAAGAGAAGGTGTAATGGAATTCAGTAAGAAAGCTCCTGTTCACTTGTACATTGCAATGACATTTAAGGTGACATTCCTGACCATGTGCAGAGGGACAGCTTCTGTGCCACCGTGCTGCTGGGCTGGCCAGGGATGCCGATCCCTGGCTGGGGACTCCTTAGTCCACCTGGGCACTATGTGTTTGAGGGCAATGTAGATGGGAGCGAAGTGGGGCAGCTGAGATGAAATTGAACTGAGAACAGTAGGTACATACCTGAGTTATGCTTGATACGCTCTGCAAAGCTGGATAGGAGAAACCATACAGACGGTGAAAGTCTTGAGGGTTGCTGGGCATTGTATGGGCTGTACAATGCAGTACAGAAATAATGCCCTACGCAGGTAGAAGCTGCTTCCCCTTTAGTGTCAGAACAACTATCCCAAATATCATATCTTAGAGACACAGTTTCTGACCTCCCTTTATAGTCGTACCACCCATCTAAAGGTTGGCTCTCCAAAATGCCTTGCAAGCCACACACTCAGTGGAACAGATGAAGTTTGGTGAGGGGCAGGGGTGCATGAAAAGGGCCAAGCTGTGAAGGGTCTCAAGGTTTCTGCTGCAAATCTGCCATGCTTTGACCAATGATATTTCTGAGCAGACCTAAAAATCAAACCATGGCTCTTGTCAGCTGAGATGCAAATGCTTATCATCAGGGCTCATGAAAACTGTCAGTCTGGAAAGCTTTTCCTCTGGCTGGCTGGTACATACATGACCCAGCCTCTTTGCCTCTTCATTGCAGAGCAATGCTGACTACTAAAGAGCTGAAGATCAGCCTCAGGCTTGTACATAACCCATCTGTATCTGACAGGACTGCTTGCCCCACAAGGTCCCAGAGCCAGCAAACCCAGCTTCAGCAAATTGAGGAGTGAACTCCAAGGTGCATGTGCAGGCTAGCTTACTTCTGCTCATTTGGACTCATGTCCTGAAATATCCACATATGCGCTAACACACATGCTTGCAGTGAAGCTGACCATCAGGTACCGGCATCTGCTAACAGTCAACCTTATCCAAAAGAAGAGTCAACCTTCTCCAAAAGAAGATTTGGATGAATCCTACTGCATCTTTCCAAGGACACGGACTCCCCTTTCCTGCAACCGTCCTCATGGGAAGCAGGGAGATGGGCTCAGCCGTCCCTGCCGAAGCATTTGGCTTTCCTAGGCCACCTGTGCCCCCGTCCCAGCAGCAGCAGCAGCAGCAGCAGCAGGAGCTGGCCCTGGAGGCCCGCCGTGCTCAGCGACATCAGCC
>NW_008823967.1:116158-132993 GCF_000699105.1 Pygoscelis adeliae
CGAGACAGCCCTGACCTGGTGCTAATGAACGCAGTCACAACTGCATCGCTATAAAACAGTTTCAACACCATTCAGCTCAGCTGAGATATTTTTGTTTCATGCTGGTGCAAGTGGGAAATGCTGAACTTTAATGTGCATGCAGTGATTGACAGGCTTACGAGGTGATCCAAAGGTATCCCACTATCTATCTGAGACAGCTTTTAAAACCAAGCTTAGAGTAGTCAATCCTTCTTTAGAGACTTAATAAGTTTAATGATCATCCCAGTAGGCCAACGCTCACTTTACAAAAATAAACCCAGAGGACAGAGAATGAATTCAGGTAGGTTTCAGCCCCTTAAGCCAGCCCCACTGAAAATGAAAGATGATTTATGGTGTACCTGTTCTGCAGATAAGCAGGAGACTTGAGGCACTTCTGTAATTACGCATGTGCCCTCCTCTGGAAGCAGTGGCTATTATCATACCACAGCCCAATAAAGGAAATGTGAGGGGCCTCTGTGCTTTGTTTATAGCTCCATTAGCCTTTCTTGAACTGTAAATTACTTGGCAGTGGCTGAGACAAAAGGGAAAGACAGGACTGGATTCCAAATGACAAGTTTGAAGTTCACAGCTAATTCAAGTGTTTCAGATTTTACTGCCTAAAGTTATAGTCACTTTGAACAGTTACTCCATAATTACAAAACTCATTAGTGGAAATCGACACGTTTAGTACATGTTTAATTGTAGAACAGACTATTGTAAAATATATTTTTTATATATAAATGCTTTATAACATTTCAACTATGACCATTTTCCATGGCAGTCTTCACCCTTGTCTCCTTCTTACTCTTCATCAGTCAGTGAATAGAAAAGAGAATAGAAAAATGGGTTTGAGGTCTGCCTAGCACACTTGAAATTTTCAGAGTGAGAGGAGTTAGGAACAATAAATTGTACTTTTCTCCTATTTCCAGCCCCCTGGTTTAACCACAATGACAACACTAGGAGAACAAAAAGGCACAGCCTGTGAGGGCCAGCAGCAGGAAGCACAGTGCCATAATGGCATCTGGAGCATTATCAGTAGCACAGTTGTGAGTAATTGCATTAATTGCCTTTAATTACACTCTGTGACCTGAAACAGGCTGCTTCCAAGAAACATGACACACTACCAATCATGACGGATTTAGAAAGTAACTTGAACAAGTATATGGTTAGAGTTTTCTAATCAGGGACACAGCTGGAATGACAGATGTGTGCATGTGCATGTGTATTTGTGTGCTTATTTTACAGGTCACCCACAACAGTAGAGGAGCAAGCAGCAGGTCCGTCTTCACATAGGAAAACCTATACAAAGTATTCCCAGAAAAAGGGCAAATCTGGAAATGGTGCTTTGCTTTCCTTTCCCTGGGACTAAACATCACCTCAATCTTCTGCCATTAGTGTCCCTACCCCTATAGAAAGGCTTTAGAGATGGCAGGTTACACCACAGTTCCTGCTGGATGGTAACATCTTTGCCATGGGCACGATGAGAGTTGTAACTTACCACAGCTTTCCACAAATCCTGAAAGGAATTTTGTCTCAAAGCCAGCTCTGACCCCTTTTTAGTTACAGTTCTGCAAACATGAATAAACATTTACATGCATGCATTTTTGTGGTGAGGCAATTCTGTCCAATGCTGGATAGAATTTACTGATGAAATCCAGAAGTCAGTGGAGGAGTTGCATTACAAAGGCATGCTCTCAGCTCTCCACCCAAGCCTTGGGATGGACCTAAAACTCCCAGTCCAGTATCCCAGCAGCAGAGCCAGGAGCTGTGGTTGTAGATTTATCTAATGATGCTTTGCAGGTGCACATGTGCCTCCGTGGCAGGCAGACAGCCTCCTGAGATGGCTCTGCTGATGGAGCATGATGAGATGACTGTTTCTCTGTCACTCCCTGTGTCCTACAGCGCGATGGAGTTGGTGGTGTTGCCATGCCATCTTTACATCACTCACCTGCAATTATGGGAGCTGTGCTCTTCCTCATGACTCAGAACGTTTTATTCGTGATCCATTTATGGTAAGACAAAGCACAGGGAACTTTGATGATGCTGAAAATCCTTTGCATGCTAATGGCTAGGTTTTCAGCTGTGGGTCTCTAATTCTCACACCTTACGCTGACATTTGTGTGTCTGAAGGAGAGCTGCATGCCAGACTTGCTACATGTGCATTTACCTGCATGTGACCTGCATGCAGAGCACAGCTGGCTGTGCAAATTTAATGTGCGTGCCTTTGTATCCAAGGGTAACTGCGTGCATGGTCCTTGAACACCTGTAGATGGGAGAAAAATTATATGCTATGTCGTATGGCTCAGGCAGTTATTCTGCCGGACACCCTCCTTCTCACCCTTCCCACTGAGCTCCCACAGAATGAGTGGTGAGACCCTCAGGCTGACCCAACTCCAGCTCAGCCACATCTGACAGATTTAATCTCCTGAGCAGCACCATAAATCCTTGCATATTCAGGAAAATAAAGGGGGATCTCCATTATGCCTACATGATCTACTCACGCTGCTAAGTCCTCTGTAGCAGACATGGGTGGACACTCACACAGTTAGATTGATGAAGAGGGAAAACACTCCTTCCTTGCTCCCTGCTGTGGATGTCCATGCAGTCACAGGCTGTCCCTTCCCCTGCCCGAGGTTCAGTAGGTCCTCAGTGAGTCATTTTTGAGTTTATGATCTTCAGCCTTACCTGTATTAACACATTTTGAGACATTCAAAAGGTGGATCCAGTAGGTCATATGTGATCTTGTTATTGTAAGTCTACCTGTCATGCAACTCTTAGTTTTACATTTTTTTGCATTGTCTTAAAAATGTATTGTAGCAAGCATACGTACATACTTACCTGTCAAGGAATCTGATGGCTACATGCAATGGCCAACAAATCAACTGATGGCTCTACCAGGGTCCACATAATTCTTCTGACATCCTTCTTTGCAAGCAGGAAACGAATAAAAGAACTTCAAATTCCCTAAGCCACCATTTCCAAGTAACTGAGATCTTGGCTTTCCAATAGGTTTTAAAAACAACAAAATCACTCTGGAAACCAGCAGTGAGTCTCTGACTCCCTCAACTGTCCTTGAAAATCTCAGCCTAAGGTCTTGCTCCTGTTCCCATCGAAGTAATTAAATTAATGAAATTCAAGATAGGGCAGCAGAGGGAAGCATAGTCCAGACAACCAAACACAAGGTTAGGAACTAGAAATTACAACACCCAGTCCCATGCCTCCTTTTCTATGGATTATGCCTAGTCACTTACTTTTCTTGCCCTTTTCCTCATCTATTTTTAGACTCAGGGATTTATTCACCTGTTTAAAAAAAGAACTGTTCACCTCTAAATCCACTACACGATCTTCAAGTTATTAATTTTCTTGGATAAAGACATCGCTGACAACCAGCTCTGCTTCTCATCACACATTGCAGCACAGCTGAGCACACCCCTCTCTGCTCCCTGCCGTCTGCATGAACTCACACTGGACAGAGAAGACAGCGCTGTGCGGAAGGGGGGAACGTACCAGAAGGGTTTTTGTTCTGCACTTGTGAGCCATGAGGATGCAGGAAGCAAGGAGGCTGCTGATGGAGGAAGCTGCTGAAGATGCAAGCCCACGCTGCCCTCCAGGATTTAACTCCACAGGAAGGAGGTCTCATGACTAACACACCACACTTGGGTCCCCGGTGCCTCAACATTGCTAACTGCAGGCATTTTGAGGCTTGCTTTCCCTCCCACACTTTCTCCACTAAACCCTCCTGTTCCTCGTGCTTGGGCACAGACAGCCCTGGCTCCCAGCCTCTGTATACGTTCCCGGTACATAACCACCCCAGCTGTGACACTCATCTTTGCTTGTCCAGTTCACAGTGCAGCAATGACTTGCTGCCACTGTCCTCCACTGGTCCCGTTCTCTCCTCCCTCCCTCCCTATATCCACTCACCCACCCTGTTTGCACAGAGGCTTGGCAACACTCTAGGCTGCCCTGGTTATGGTTTCTCCTCCACAGGCTGCTCCAGACTGCCATTGTATCCCTCTCCAGTGACGCACCGCAAGCTGCTTCACAGCCAACCGGAGGGGCATGTAGGCCTTCTGGTGACTACGAAAGGGATATTCCAAGATCACGGTTTTGGCTATACAATTTCCCATTTCGACATTTGAAGTCAGTCTTGGTGAAAGAACTTGAAAGGAGCTGAACGCTTAGTGCAGCATCAGCGTATTGCAATCACCAGACCCACGGTACATTACATGAACACTTGCTTAACACCACCTTTGCCCCGTAAAGATACTCATAATGAGAGGTTTTTCAGCACTGCTAATGATGGCAGGCCTTGTGAAGAAAGCTGACTGCACCACTGCAGTAATTTAGCCCAAGGGAACCTGTAGAAACAAATTAAGCAACATATATCAGAGATTTGCCTTCTTTTTTCTGCTGTTCACCCCATCCAAGAAGGTCATGCAAAGTATCTTTCATTTCATTAAAGGCAATTTAAGTCATTAATGTTCAGCTGGCACTGTAGTGTTAATTCCACTCTGCAGAGGTGAGAAAATGGCCAGTGACCTGAATTTTTTAAGCTGCATAGAAACAGCACGGCACAATTGCAATGCTACAGCCATGGTTAGCTCCATCTCTAGGTATAATCAGGCCATTCCTTCAGACAAAAATTAGAAAAGGTCAAACTTAAAAGCAAGGTCATAAGCAGAGCATTGGGAAAAACAGTAAAGGACTCTTCATTTTGAAATTCTTTTGATATTTTGTGATCACAGTGGCTGGAGCTTTTTTTAATTTAAAAAAAAATTAAGAGCAAGTCAGGTGAGAAGCTTCTCTTAGATGAAATGTCAGGTAGACTCAATGAGTGTAACAGAAGGTGAGTATGCAGAGGAGGGATTAGTACAGTGACTAGAGCTGGAAGTTTGGAGAAGATGATGATAGCAAAGAGGACTGTGTTCTGTACGACCAAGCCCATGAAGGAATTTTAATTGTTTTTGAACAAGATACCTAAATAAAAAAATTAGGGTTTTGGTATCACCACATTAACTCAGCTTCATTTTTCTTATGAATGAGCGAGGTGAGATTCAGCTTCACTGACAGGAATTTGATTTTATTGTTTTGATGATAGTAAAGGTCTTCTGGAAGAATTAGAACAGTTGAGGAAAAGAAGGATCCATTGCCTAAAAAAAAAAAAATTAATTACCCAGAGTGTGCGCTATCTAATTAGACATGATCCAGCTGATATCTCATAGCAGCTGTGCATAAAGACTTCCCATTTCTAGAATCCTCACAATCTGACTAAAATGAAAGATGATGTGATCCAGACGCAGTTTTTAGGATTACTAAATGAAATAAAGCAAAATGGTACCAAAACTATACACAGTGGAATTGCAGGACACATTCAGCTACAGGTGAAGCAAGAGAACAGGGCTGTACAACAGGCAGCTTGTGCTGAATGCTCTCCCAAGAGAAATCATAACTTATTTAATAGAAATATTGCCTCGTGTATATGTGCATGCATGTATGTTTATTATAGCCAGGCTTACTGTTTTCTGCCTTACACAAGGCAAGAATGCTGAAGAGGTGCTACTAAAATATTGATTTAATTTTTTAGATATCACTTGAAGCCTAACTGCACTATTCACTTGAGAGTTTACAAACATGAGCAGTAACTGATCTTTTTCAAGTCATCAGGGATAACCATGAAAACTAGATCTGTATTAATTAAGTCACAGCAGAACCTTGTTATCTGCATTCAGGTGAGTGATTTGCAGCCGCACCATCACCCCTTGTAAGGGGAAGGAAACACTGCCATTTAATGCCTCAGTATTCAGCGCTAAGTCCAGGACTAACATACGCTGAGACTGTATGGATCAGTGCTGCAGTAAGTATTACTGTGTTTTATAATTCATGATAATATAACTTTTAGATCACAACACTGCTAAAGCAAGCAGCAGTGACTTACAAAGCAAGTCAGTGACTTACAAAGCAAGTCATGCCACCCTTAACAGTGGCTGGCACTGGAAATAATACACTGCAACATAGAGGCACCCAGACGTGTTATGGAGCCATGCTTATATCCTGACATGCCCAGGAACTATCAGGGAGGTGTTATCCATACAGGAGAGCCAGCAGCACCTTTGAAGGCAAAGTCTGAGATACAGCAAAGAAATGGAAGAGCTATCTCTATCTATTATAAAAATGCAATTAAGGGGATCTCAAATAACTCAGCTTAGATACAACAGTCAAACAGACAAAGAAAATGCTGTTGTTTTAAGAACAACTTGAAGGTATAGAAACTGGCAGTCATATTGTAGTTTAAAAGGGAATCCTTTGCAACATGATGTAGTGGAGGTTGCCTTCCCCAGTGGATAGGAAGGCTGTTTCTGCTCACCCATGGGCAGCTGGGCACATGCTGGACCTCAAGCCTCCCACCACCACTGCCCCCAGCTGCCTGCAAAATCGACAGAGAAGCTCCCATTTCCAAGGCTTTATGCTTTTGCCAAGTGAATATGAAGTGCTAGCAAATTAGAGCACCAATATCTTACCCTTAGATAATATGGTACCCTCAACACCGATGTCTTACCCTGTAGAGGTATAAATGTCAGGCAAGCTCCGAGGTAGTGGAGCAAATAAACTGAGAGCAGGCAAAACAGAGCAAAACTTGGGCATATCCTTACACCAGAAATGCTGTAAGAGGCAAGGACAAGGCATATGCAAATACATATAACACAGACAGGGAGAATCAACATTTGTTTCTACTCAGAAAGGAAAAGTGTTTTCTGTTTGGAAGGTCAATGTGTTCTGAATCATCTGCCACACAGGTTTTGTATGCAATTTGAGAAAACATGCATGAGAAACAACAGGAGACAAACATGTTTTGTCTTCTCTTCTTTACTCTTCTGAAGCTACGCATCTGCTTTATAACCACAAAAATACCCACAGAAAGGTCCCCAAACCATTTTGTTCCCTTCCATCTCGTCCAATTATTAGGGGAGAATGGACTTGAATCAAGATATTCTATTTTCCACGTCTGTTGGTATTTAAGTGCTCTGTGCAACATAAAAGAGCCCCAGGAGAAGAGAATGGAAGAGCTGCAGACCAGCCAGCACATTGACCTGTTCCTGGGGAGCTACCTGGAGTTGGAGCCCAGGGCTCACACACTGCCAACATATTTGGCTAACGTAATAGAGATTAGCGATTTTCTGTTGAAAAACTGTATGTTTCAGGAAACAAACGTCAAAAAGGGAAAAAAAACCCCAGAAACACCCCCCCACACACACACCCACACACACACACCCTCCCCCCATAGGCAAGCTTGTAAAATATAAAAACACAGGACAATCCTCTTTGGAGAAAGTCACCTCTCTCCTCTTTAAGTGCCTATTCATAGGCAAGTGCTCACACATATGCACATATGATGTTTACAGGGCAGAATCACTGTTTTTTTTTTTCTTAGAGGATAAAAATATATAGATTTACTGATAAATCTTTGTAGACATAGTTTGGCTCAGCTCCTTTACATGGCCTTTCAAAAAAATTGACAAAGTTCTTGCAACTCAGTATCATAAATTCTCAATGCATCAAAATAACACCCAGATCATTAACGCTACAATATTTACCACTTGCTTTTAAGTAAGAGAGAACTTGTGCAGACCTGTAAAAAAAATCCCATTTATATTTATTTACAAACTATTTCTGACCATGCAGCGGGTCCCACAAGACCAAAAGTTACCACTGCTATTTTGCTCCCACGAAAGCTCCACTAAACCACTTCCTTCCACTCACCTGACCCGAACGATGCAGCAAAGGCTGTTAATAGGAGCTGCAGGACATTGGCATTAAACACCACTGGTTAACGGTGTCAGGTTTCTGTCCTGGTTTTGTCCACAATGCCCAAGAAAGAGGAAAAAAAGAGCTCCTTGCAGCAGTAGCAGGTCAAGTGTTTGGTTTGATGTGAAAAGTGAGACATTCTGGTCCAATTCTCTATTCTTCTGCACAATGCTATGGGACTGAAAGTTACTACAAAATTGTCAGCATAATTCTCCAAGCTATTTATTTAATTCTTCTAGAAGGCCAAGAGCTTTTTCTGAACATCTGGAAAAAGGGCAAATTAAAAAAAAAAAAAGGAGCAGGAGGTTCACTGAGTAATTAATTTAGTAACATATATACAAGTTCTCACATCAGTAACTTGTCTTTTAAATTAAGCTCCTTTTGTACTCTAAAAGTTGTATTTATTTAATCCAAAACCTAATCTTAGCTGCACAAAGAGAACATCAGTGGAAAAGCTCCTCAGAGCCCTACTGTGTTAAACATTATGATTACAGGGAAATTAACACACTTTACACTTATTTGTTAACTGCAGCCTTTGCACAACTTGACACTTTCAATGTACAGAAAGAGCAGCCCTGACAGTTGAAAAGCAACTTCATCATAAATTGTTGATTTATATTTCTTTTTGTCAAGTCCTTTTAGCAAGCTCTAATTTAGGACTCAGGCTTTATTACAAAGAAAGCAGAAGGAAGATGACAAACATTTGAGAGCAGGAGCAGGAGCCACCGCCGCCGTGTTTACTCCCTTCACCAGCAAACAGTCTCCTCTACATGGCTCCAGGAAGGGTGGGGTTGCATTAGCTTTCATCTGCTCCTGTTTCTGGTTTTAAATTACCAATTTGTCATCATCGGGCTAAATTGCAGCCAAACTTTATAAAACTAGAACCATTTAGTTGAACCCTTAGAAAGTTGAGATCCTACCTGATGTGCTTTCCTCTGGACAGAGTGGTGGGGTAGCCCAGGGCACCAGCTCTTAATAAATTATTGCCAATAAAACCCAAAGCCTGTATTTCTTATATCTTAAGTACTCTGTAATGGCTGGCTGGGCGGTCCATGCTCCTCTTCTGCAAGGAGCCTTAGTCCTCACTAAAAAAGCAAGCGTACTTCCAGCACTAGCTGGCGATGTGTGATATAACAGCCCCCATTAATTTTCACTAGCCTTGAGATACACCAGCTTTGCCTTGCTGCATTTTGAAGAGGAGGTAGCTAATTGCCCCAACCATTCCCTCGCTTTCAACTTTGATTTTGCTATACGCAAGCTAAAATCCCAGTGTTCAGACTATGTAGTCGGTGCTTACCGTGGTGTCAGATTTTGCAAGCAGCTTTTTGAAAGAAGGTCCCCCTCCCGTCCCCATTACATGCAGACTGGTTATGCACATGTATAAAAAGGTTCAGACAAGTTTAGCATGTGCATTTAACTATTCTAGTAAGGAGAATACAGATTACCTGATTTTCTTCCAGAGTACATTGTCTGCACAAACAGATGTACAGAGTAATAATCCTCATATTACCAAAAAGCACCTGATCTGACCATATTAGAGCTTTAGTAATGCAGTAATTCAAGCAGACGACAAGCTCGTCTCTAAAAGGTTTGATTAATTGGAGCGCTGCTATTTTGTGCAAGTCCATGAATCGTGGGTATGATTACCCATTTGTATAACTATGTAGTTCATCATCCCAAAGCATTCAATGTGGAAGCTTGCTTTTCATCTGGAAAAGGCCATTGTGGTCTTTATTTCATTGAACATGGAGCATGAAGACACAATAGCTTGTTAGATTGGACTATGGTGACAAGGCATGCAGGTCAGTTTGATGCTAGGCCCTGTGACAAGCTGTCACTACAGCTAATAAAGTACTCCTAGCTCTCCACTCTGCTGTCAATTATATGTGCAAATCTTTAGCCCGCAAAAATGCTGTTACACAAATGCGGGTTGGGTGAATAGCCAGGCAGTCTTATGAAAATCAGTACATCAAAGAGATGAATAAAGGCATAGAAGGATCTTTTCCTCCAAGATAATGCTTTCAGCATCTGATAATCCTGTCTAGCCAAGGGTATTAGGAAGGATTAAATATGGAAATAGATTCACCTGAATTACTCTGTGACCCTATGATAACAAATCAGTGGGCTGCTCAAGGGTGAGCTATCCAAGCAGAGTTTACCTTCACATCCATATAACATGAATTAACTTCTTTCCCATTCATCACTAGACAAGTGCTATCAGAGTTTGATTTGTGTGAAAGATTACACTGTATTTACCATCAAAAGTAATAATTTTTCTATCTGTTATGAAATAACAGCTCCCAAGCACCCTCCCAGGCCCCAACTATTTGCAGCTTAGGAACTCCCTGAGATGAATCCACTGTCTGTGTATTTAGTAACCTTCAATAAATTTATTTTTCATTAACTTGCCTAGTCTCCCTTTGGGCTGATGAAAACATTCAACACCCACGTCAGCATCCCATGGCAAGGAGCTCCCTGGTGTAACTACACAGCAGGTGAAACCCCCTCCTTTTGTTTGCTCTGAACACGCCTCCAGCAAGATTCAGCTGACGCCTCCTCCCACTGTGAGCCACCAGCTACAGTCCACCCTTTCCATGCCACTCATGTTTTCATAGCCATCTGTCATACCTCCTCGTGTCAGCCTCTTCTCCAGTCTGAAGAGTCCCGACCTAGTCTTTCCTGAGGTGGAAGTTAGCTGCAACTTTGCTCATCCTTGTTGCCCTTCTCTGAGTCTTTTTCAGATATGTCATGTGCTCCTTAAGACTGGCTAACAAAACCGCACTCAGTACTCGAGACGCAGATGTTGCTTAGATGAACACATAATTATGTGCTCTGGTTTGTTCCTATTTCCTTCCTCATGATCCCTACTATGATCTGCTTTTTTGACCCCCAAAGCAAATGAATCTTATTGCTCCATTATTTACAGTTTGTTTCAGTGCTGATGCTAACAGTCATTAGAGAATCGAAAGGCAGACAGATGACAAATAGATGTTTCTCAATAGCCCAGAGAATAGGCTACAGCCATTCATTGTCTGTATTCACTGCTATTAGTATATTTAATTTCAGTTAAAATATAAAACTGGACACTTATTCTTGAAACAATCCGATGCCAATGGGATTATTAAAATGTGTTGGTCACTTTGGGAGCTTGCAGTGGCTCTATATGAGCTACAAGACTTGAGCATGTAAAAGTACATCCAGTATGCTTTATTTCTGACAACTTCTCACACTTTCTGTTTTTAATGCTGTAATTAGAGGAAGCACAGAAGTGAATTCTATGGGGTAGCAGATACATGACACAGTTGAAAAGGAGTTTGCTCAGATTTTGGGTCAAGTGTTTTAATGAACATGCACAAATTTTCCCATTACTGCAGGGAAATAAATGGTGATTTGCTGTCAAGAAACCAACCCTCAAAAACCTTTTGCAAGATCTTTGATGACTCTGGTCAGACGACTGCCAGGTTGACAAGTACAGCACTAGAGAAAGATGAAAGCTCCAAACCCTGGCTGGTGTCAGTGCTCTCACCCGCAGCACTTTGTCTACAGGGTAGATCTGCACCAGGGCAGGCAGGGCTTGGAAGCTCGGGAATAAGTAATTCATTCAGGTATCACCCAGTAACATAACGCACTGTCCTCCTGGATTTGAATGCAAGCTGAGAGATGGGTTTCACGTTTTTTCTGAGTTACTAGAAAAGCAAAGCCAGAGGACTTAGACAATTGGCTAATAATAGGCTTTTATACTCCAAGGTAAGATCTATTCTGACTGTTTCATCCATGTGGTACCCGACATATCTAAAATACACCCCAACTCATACCCTCCAATTTTTCCTTGCAAATTGTACAAGCTTTATTTTAAGATGTTTATGAGTTTCAGAAATGTGATGGCTACTTGGGAATGGAAGCGGTTTGCTCAGACCATAGTTTTGCTAATGAAGATGACACTTCCTCACCGGTGCAAACTGCAGAGGAACAAGAAAACAGAATGTATCACGTGGCATTAATGAGCAAGGACTGTGTGCATCACATAAATCAAGCAAGGAGTTTTTTAAAGCCCTCTTCCTTTTGATCTGAATGCTGTGAGAGAGCAATGGCTTTCCTGAAGCCCTGTGAGCTCCTATATGCCTGCAGCTCATTGTTCAGTCTTAATGTTTTTCTGTTTCCATGGCTCGGTCTGGCTCAAATATGCTTATTTGAAGGTGAAGGTGCTCAGGTATGTCTTTCAGGCCATACTGGCTGGGCTGAATCTGTGTGATCAGTCAGGCAGGGTATTTACATCTGTGTCTCCCAGTGAAACAAAACACCTGGAGCATTTACTGTTGCATTTTACGAAGCAGCAAATCCAGTCCCTTCCCTTGTGATGCCTCCTGAGGCAATGATTCCCCTCTCAGGTGAACAAAGCCCCCCCGTTCTTAGATTTTCCCACTTTCTCATTGACTCTTCCCAAAATACATTTCTTTTTCCACACCACAGCCCCCCAGGACATCCCGTTTGGAGCCATCCTGTGAAATTCATCCCCGTGTTTGGGTCCCTTCCAGCTGATCAGCTCCTTCTGCAGTTTGTGCCACCCCTGCCGTGCTCCTCTCCACCAGCACAAGAGTCAAATTCTCCCTCTCTCCCAAGAGCTGCAGATTTTGTTCCAGCTGTCCTCACTTCTGGGCAGGTTTGCTAGCTATTAATGACTATATGAAAATCGGGTATCACTTCCACCATTTTAAAGGAGAGACAGAAGCTTTGTTGATCGGTACTGATCCAAATTAAAGCTTACATTTACTATTTAGTACTGTAAAATAATTTCCACTTTGTTCACACTGAAAGATGGACAGCTGTAAAAAGCTGAAATGGGTGAGGTCCCGAGAGCTAAGCACCGAGGAATAAAGTTTCCTGAAGTGACTGACTTTTTTTGGCATGTGGGATCTCTGCAGCAGAAATCAATAAGCTTTTCTCTCTTTAGTTTAATTCAATAATTAGCTTTTTCAAAGTTGAAAAAAAATTACTTAAAAGCCAGGAAGACTTCCCTTTTTTGCTCACCTAGGAACAAAAAGTATATGCACATTTTTGGGGCCTTTTGGTCCTAAAAGAATAAGAGAATTTGATAATTATTAAAAAAAAAAACACCCAACCCTACTCAAATCCTTAACTCTAGATCAAACTTTTTTAATTTAGTAAATTACTTTCCATAGATTTCAGTGTTGATGTAGATTTTCCTTGGGATCCAGCGTACTTAGCTCCATTTTATTTACAACACTTTTTTTTATTAGCCACAGTGTTGATTTCATATGTGTTAATTTGCTCTAATCATCTTCGGGAGACAGCATGAAAAAAACCTCAAAAAAGTTAATTTCATAAATAAGAAATGCCCTTCGCTGTTTCCTCACAAAATAAAAGATGAAATAACAATCTACATGAATGTATGCTAAAACAGATACTTGTTTACCCATGTGTATAGCTTACCCTCCTGTTTAGCAAAGACATAACAAGTCTAATGTGCTATTCCACTTAGTTGCTAAATCAGGTCTTAATGGTTATCTGTAAGGATTAACCTGTCTTTAGACAACAAAAAACTACAACGAAAAAAGGGAAAGTAAGACTAAAATTCATTACATAAATCGGTTTTGTACTTGAAGAGTTAAACCTGATTAAGATCAGTTAAATTATTTTGATTTCAAACAATACATTTACAATGCAATTACTTTCTCCTCAGAAATTTCACAGTTGCTGGGAGAAAAACCAAAAATAAACGAGTAATGGCAGAAATTGCCGCTAGGGCATAAAGGAGCAAGAAACTGGGCCAAAAAATGTGGAAGTCCTATGTCTCACTTACTCTATGCCTATGCCCATAAAATGCTTATTTCCATAAAATCTATTTAAAATTGACCTTCCGAGAGAAGCTGCATTTTAATTGAACTCTTTTATCAAATTAAAAACATGTAAAACATTTTTCTTTTCCCCTCCCCCCTCCTCTCAAATCCAGTGATTTAATATACAATTACTTTCTGGAATCAGAACCATTTACTAAATACCTTTCTCACCTAGTGTTACACATGCTTTCTTAAAGGCATCAGCATCTCAGCTGGCTGTGTTCTCAGGTATCATCAGACCACTATATTAACAGTTAGGACAGTGGCAACCTGTATTTGGAATAAAGTAGCTATTGCAACAGCAGGGTAAAGTTGGGCTGCTGATTCTTTTATTGGAGTAGTTTAGGGAAAAAAAGGAGAGAGAAGAGAACCACTTTTGCAATGAGGAAAATTCATTCTGCGTACTGAGCAACCCATAGACTCCTGCTGGTAAGACAGTACCTGTGGGATAGGAAGAGGAGGGAAGACATTTTAAGCAGCAGGCAAATTTAATTCATGGGTTTCTGCACGGAGGCACTGACAGAGAGGCCTCCTTGGCATTGCTCATCTTTCATGGCATCTTCTTCTGCAACCCTGGCAGCCTGCACCTGGCTCCTTGACTTCAAACTGGGCCAAGTGAGAGGGCACGAAGAGTGCGGGAGCAGAGCACTTGGCTGGGTTTGCCTGTGACTCAGTAGGAGAGGAGAGTAAAAGAGGTCTGTCCTGGAAAACACCACTTCTGGCCTCGCTAGGAAGAAAAAGTAATAGGAACCTTAAACTCCAAGCTGTTGCCATGCAGAAAGGCTTTAGCGTCTAACATGCCACACTTCACCTTTGCAGGATGCTGCAAAGCCCATCCTTGCTGGCCATGCTCCTGGGTGCAGAGAGCTCTTGGTGGGGGCTTGCCAGCGTCCCCTCTGACGAACAGGTCCCTGAATCCCACAGGAGGCACCAGAGAGATGACGGAGGGAACTCACCTGCTGGCTGGCATGTACTGGAGCCAGGCTTGAGGCGGCAGCTAGTCTGCTCCACCAGCTCCTGCAGACAAGCTGAATTTGCAACAGTGATGGGCGCTCCTCACCGTCCTATGTGAGCTGCAGGCAGCAACGGTGAGAGGGCCCAGGGGAGCAATGGGACATACTAACATTTCAGAGGCCTAGTTCCCGCTTTCCATTTCCCTCCTTCATACAAAATACCACCAATGGCAAGAGTAGCAGCATGGGCTCATGCAGGCTACAGAGCTGGGTGATACACTTTGGTGCCTGAGGCAAACTGGGGCTGGAGAGCCCTGCCGGGGAAAGAGGTAGCCGAGAACCTGCTGTGTCCCTGGCAGCACAAACACATCACAGCGCCCTGTGGTATTCAAGGGTCCCACAGTAAGCACATGGAAACGGTACTCCTGCTGCAACGCCCTCATGGGGCAGTCCATGTACACCCCTAACATAATAGCACAGCCTGGGTCTAACATCCGACTCCACCCCGTATTGCAAAACTGTGTTTAAGAAGCCTCCTACATGTAAGTCTTGAATGCAGCAATGAAGCCATAAACCAAGAATACAGGTACCAGAGCTTTATTAGATGTTTCACTGGATACAAAGAAACTGAATTTTGTATTACTTTTTTTTTTTTTACATTAAATACACATTCTTGTCATAAAAATTCACATTTGCTATACAGAACTGTAGGCATTTTTTACACAACATTTATTAAAGTACCATTGAATAGATCCTAAAAAGAGAAGGTGCAGCTCTGTGAACCTTTGTGGGCACAACACACAGGGAGCTCCATGTCCTCATTGTTACACAATTGTCCTTCCCACCAAAATGGAGAAAATTCATTCAAATACATTAATGCTCATTGGGAATAATAAGGCTTCTGTACAGAGACCCTAAACAGTGTCAGGAGGCAGCGTGGCAGTAACATCCTAATCATCACCGACATGATCCTAAAGCTACTGATGACTGAGGCAGTTAAAAACTTAACAACTGTCCTGGCAAGCTCAGATAGTTCTTCTTTTTCTTTTTAAAATCATATTTTTAACCACGTATTTTTATTTTCAATAATAATAATTGCACATGAGCCCAGGATTCTGCTTTAAGGATCCCAGCTTCACAGCAAAACTGATTTGAGCTACTCGAGGAATCTCTCCCGATCAAATTGACTTCTGTAGGACCCAGAGCCGAGGGAAGAGACTAGTCCGTGTCATCTCACTGCAGAAAAAAAAAGCCTAAGTGTACCTCCATCTTAGGGGATACTGATTGGCATATCATCCAAACGGTTTTTAATTTGGAGGGAGAAAGTTTATAACTGAATTCTCATCAGCCAAGGTGAGGCCCATCTAAGAGGACATGTGTAGGTAACTTGGAGTGTGGAGATAAACCATCCCGGGACATCAGATATGGGACACTGCCATCTTTTAGCTGCATACTTAGCATCTTATAAGAACTTGTGGATTGCTATGGTGTACTGAGGATTACAAACCTGTAATACTCATTTTGAGCAGTGTGGCTCACAGCTGGCAGTTAAAGGGATGTGTATGCAGAAGTTGAGATAAGGAGCACTGAGCAGAGGCAAAGAAGAGTGGGAAGATGCTGCATTTTAAATAAACAAAGATAACAGAAGAGAGTCTGAAATCGGACTTCTGCCTTCCCTCAATCACTGTGACTGAAGCTGACCTCATACCAAATGTACAGTAGGGCAGGCACGCAAGGTGGACCCGCTCTGTGTTCAGTACATCTTTCAGAATTACCCTTGGCATCAGGCAGAGGCATCTCAGGCAGAAACCATGAAGAGAGAGCTAGATCTGGCTGTGGGAATGGTAGAGGGGTCACAGCTGTGGGCAATGTAGAGATTCCTAACTAGAGCACTAGGTCCTGCCAGCCACTGCGAAATTATTATAGCTTTTTTAATTAAAGCTGCCATGGCTCCTGAAAGCAGAACGCTGTACATGGGCAGGCCAGGCCAG
The DNA here is from genome assembly GCF_000699105.1 of Pygoscelis adeliae. Classification (NCBI taxonomy): domain Eukaryota; kingdom Metazoa; phylum Chordata; class Aves; order Sphenisciformes; family Spheniscidae; genus Pygoscelis; species Pygoscelis adeliae. Next base: position 132,782 of record NW_008823967.1, read on the forward strand.
GCTACTCAGCCTCTGACATTTATCATTTTTACATAAGGATTTTTACAGTGCAATCTAGATTGGAGCAGAATTCAAAGCTCTTCCTGTGAATTTACAGCTACATTCCAGCATGGGACATGAGCAGTATTGCATAGCATCCAGGCTCTTCCCCAAAGCAGGGTAGCACCACCCTCCTATCATGATTGTATCCCAGAAGATGAATTTTTGGCCAT
>NW_008823967.1:133038-153614 GCF_000699105.1 Pygoscelis adeliae
GGAGCTGTGCGTGCACAGAAGTGATTTGATCTGTATCACACTAGAAACCATGTCTTTGCCACCTTGTACAATCAAGGTAGTCAATCAGGCAAACGTCCTATTCTTTATTTACCAATATGTAAGTGAGCTCCAAGTAACTTCAGGTTTAACTCCTTAGTGCCGAAAAGTGAGGGAGTCAGCCCTATGGACAATCCTTGGTAACGTTTGAAATCAGAACTGATAATCATGGGATTTAAACAAGATTATGCAAATGCATTAAGGCAGGTTACATAACTGCCCTTTTCCTTTAGGATTAATTATTATTTCCTCGTACATTGTAGACAATCCACGCTCCCATACACACACAAACCTACAAAACAGCAGCACAGTAAAAACTAAATAGATCACTGAACTCCAACATATTTGTAATCAATACATTGCACATACTATACAGCATATTGTAACCTCATCATTGGGTAAACACATACCATTCAGAACAACGTTGACTGTATGTAACACAGAAGCTACCACTGAGATATGGCAAATACATCATGTACACTATTAGCTTTTACTTCACTGAAAAGGAGTTTAGAAGTTTAAAATGGTGTTAACTGAACTGCTGAAATCACCAAATAGCCTACTCAGCTGCTAATACCTAGTGCTCCATATACTATATTCAGGATAAACAGCACTGCAGCTGTGTTTTCAGGGCACTCCACTTTTTTCATATTGTAGGTTAACCTCCACAATTTTAAATTTCCTTTGCAACACAGCATATACTTACTATACACTGACTATCTGCTCCCTCTCATCCCGGGGTAAAACTTTAGTAACTGCTTTGAAGTTAGTAGAAATGGTCTAGATTTGTATCAGTATGACAGAAAGACTCAGCCTAGCATACAGGACCATACATTCCCTCTCACACAAGTATGCATATATATACACACACACGTTTATGTTTAAAAGAATGGCTTGAAATGGCAGGACCTACAAAACCAGTAATGTAACCAACAGCAAGGGAAAGCAAATAACCCACTGATTTTAAAACTAGGCTCCTGTGGTCTGATTCTAATCTTACCCCTCTCCACACACAGCAGGAAAAAAAACCCAGCCGCTATTTGGTCCAAACTGCTGCAGGTTGGATCAGTACCGAACAAAGACATCTCAGCTTGTGTAAACTGAAACATGGAGCTAAGCAGGTTTACACCAGCTGAGACACTGCCTGTGCTGTGCAGTGCAGCCACAATTTTTCAAGAAAGAATCAAGTAATCATGTGAAAACATCAGAAAACAATACTACCTGATGTGTATACAATGAACACAGCAACAGGGAAAATGAGCGCAGGAAGAAAAAAAAATGTTTTGGTAGAGAATGACATGACAGTTTAAGTAAATAGATGCTTATGAAAATCAATAGTGTAGACAGGTATTTTTCCTCTGATGAGCTGATTACAGTCATCTCATTTCCCATGCCAGATTCCTCATAATACGTGTGTAGAAACCTCCCGAACAAATCAGGTCAGACACCTCATCTAACCCAATCCCACAAGCACATTTCTGGCTGAAATCAAAGAGAGTTTTAGCTGCATACAGGTGGCAAAACTGGGCTCTCGAATGGTCCAGTTGTGCTGCATAGTCCTTTCTGGCTTGTTCTTTTCTGGCAAGATCTCCCAAACAATATCAACAGGGAGTGCATCCCCATCAGGACAGTTCAATTACAGTTTTGGGGCCTCGCAGATGAAATCACCAGAAAAGCATGGATAGTATGGCGCCACACACACTTTTTTGTTTTAGTAATTAAGGCAAGTTTGTTCACCTGTCCCTAACATAAAGTACTGTGCTTCTCCAGCAGAAAGGAGATCGACAGCTAAATGAAAATATAGATTTTCTGATCAAATGTAACATTTCACTAAGATTTTTTTTCCCCATTAATGGAGAAGCTATATGATTTGTCTATTACCCTTCTTGTCACAGGATTTTTTTTTTTTGCTTTGCTCTCATTTTCCAGCACCCAAATGACAATTAGAATAAAACTGATGCTAAGCAAACACTTCATAACAATGCTAACAAGCTCAAGATAGCTTCATATTTATTCATATATACAGGCACACAAACACACACACTTTTCTTAAATATAGCAGAACATTTGCTTCGAGTACACCTCTGTATAAGCAAAAAGCTTGGTGCGTCTGGTGTGTGTTTGAGTGGGGGGTCCCAGGAGGAACTTGGTGGTGTTGGTGCTCTCGGATTCAACAGAATTTCAATCAGAATCCAAAAAAAGAAACCCATTTTTTGCTCCACCCAAGGATTCAGATGACTTTACTGTATTAAAAGAATAGGTTAACTCTTTTGACTACACTTAAGTAGCTGAAGGATGACAGGGAGAATCTGGAAGCAAACAAATCCAGCTAAAAGAGTATTTCACACCACATCACCAATAAATAAGCAAACATTTTCATGGTTCTATGTGGGACACCCACATGGGGTGGGTTAAAAAAACCCAAAAACTCCTCATGTTTCATTTTCTGTGTCTGTTACATTAATTTTGCTTGGAGAGCCTGTGAAAACTGAAAACAAAGTGCATCAACCCACCCCGTATCTTGCTTAGCCATGCATGAAAGCACTAAAGTCCTCTCCCTTGTTCAACATAAAGATGGGCTGTGACTTTTGGTAAGTTTTTGGGGAAGTTCGGGTAAAGTTTTAACGCTGTAAAAAACCTAACTGGCTTAGATCACAGATTTTACGGGGGATGAATCTTACAGTCCTAACCTATACAGAAAAAACTGTTACTGAAGGAGGCATCATAACTTCGTAACACCTGCAGTTTTCTTCAACCAAATTTATAATACTCTTATCCAGAAACCAGAATATCATTGTGCAAGTGTGCATGGATGTCTTTGTATCATATATATACACTTAAATGTTTCTTTATAGTACACACACACTCACACACACTTTTTCCAAGGCACCCTCTCAGTACAAAATAGCAGCAAGTGTTCATTTCATTCCACTTCTTCCTAAATGAAAAACAACAAAAACCCTATAACCCCCCAGGTAACCTACCTGTTCAATAAGACCTTTTTTTTTTTCCCTAAACTCTGATGGTAGATGGTAGTCTTTATCATTTGATAGAAAATAGCAAAGGACCGTACGATGCCATTCTCTTTTCTCACTCAACCAAAAGTTCTAGTAACATAAATGGAAACTTGACCTTAGTCTTATCCTATAAAGCCCTGCAATATTTCAAAGAGCATTTTCCTTGTAAGACATTATAGCATCTATTGTTTTGCACAAATGAAATGTTTTGCCTTCCAAAGTCGTGTGCCTGTGCATTGATGTGTCCAGGAGATATGATTGATTGCATTGTATCCAGTTAGGTGTCATACAGTGGCAATGCTCTCTTTTTATAACTTACTAAGTTTTCCACATATTTGAGTTTTATATATGTTTCATTAAAAGTAGGATGATCAGCAATTCTGCTGCTAGAACAGTGCCATTCAGTAGACTTCCAACCTTGTGTTATGCAGTATTACACCCCACAAACAATTCAAGGACTATAGTATTGTTATTAGCTAGAAATTGAACTACTACACTCTTTAGTACAGCAATTTTTCACTGATGAAACTGGCACTGATTTTTTTGTAATCAGCAGAGAAGTGTTGTGCTCGTAGCTGCCTTAAAGAGAAGCTTAGACTGCATCAATTTTTTTAAAAGTGCAGTTTTAGACCTGCAGAAAGCAGGTTTCCACTATGGGACAAAAATCCTGCCCACCTTACAATACACACAATTTACTGATCCTATGCCAAATCCACGCTAAACACAGGAAATTTTCCTGTTAAACTCACTGGACGTTGGATCAGGCTCTTGCATAAGATTAACCCTGGGAGGAAGCAGTGCTCCAAGCTGGCCTAACTTTGTTCCTGCTAGAACCAGGGAAAATATGCACTGGCAGCTCCTAGTACAGAGTTAGGCCAGCACCACGTATCTGCTGACTTGACCTGGAGCAGAGACATTGGGAGACCCCATTTTGAGAATGAAAAGCAAGCAGGATTTAGTCTGTGCAAGCTACATAATACATCATGTTTACTGTCCACTGATTATGTATGTGTTAGAGGCATGACTTTGGATTTACTTCACAAAGGCATTTAAACCTGTAGCTGACTGATAAATAAGATCAGTTAAACCACCTAATAGATGAAGTGTAGCAGCTTAAAATTTTCCGGCCAGATATACTGTCCTTAGTCTCCCAGTGTAACGCTCACACCGTTGGGAATCCTGCTGTGGGCAGGCAGAGGGCAATATACATCCCATTGCTCCGAAAGCAGCAAATTTCTTGGCACTGTTCGTAACCATAGAAGACACATGAATCGTATTTGGTACCTCACAGAAAACATGTAAATGGCCTTCTTTTATCAAACACTGTAAACATGTTTCGTTTTGCTCTTCACATGAAACACAAATGTAAAAAATGATCATAATTGATTAAAATAATTCCCCTACGCCCAACCCACTAAAGCCCTAAACACCTCAGCGTGTTATAGGAAGATCAATGTTTTACAAGATAATTCTTTTAAAATGCAATCTTTTTTTTTTTAAAGTTCTAAATAACGCAATAACACATATATTATAGTACTATCAAGTAGTGTCATCTTCACCTTCATCCAGGGCATAGTTGAGCTTTATGACTGTGCTGATAAAGTCACCAAGTTCTACAAAATCTGCAGTAATAATATTCACACCACTTTCTCCTGGTTTCTGAGTTCGGACCCACTGCATCATTGCAGGAAGAGCCCTAAGGAGAAAACAGGAACAATAATTACTCATAAAGCAGTGAGACAAAAGCATCGAGGCAGGATTTACCAACAGTTTCTCCCATTGATCTTACTTGGTTTCTAAGGGAACCATGTGAGAAAGGACACAGGTTACTGCTCAAGCTTTCTGAAAACCCTTCTCTTTATAATTTTCATTCTCTGTGGAAATGTATGTCGACTGTATTTCAACTTCTCAGTAGAAAAGAATGAAAGGAAGATCATACAGGCTCACAGTAATTATTGATCTTGCCTAGGGGCAAGGTCATGGACCAGACACCTTTTCGATATCATCCGGTCATATGACTCCACGGGAATTTTTTATGGAAAAAAGAAGTAACAGAGAACTCAAGCCATCTGCAAAGCATGTTTGATACATTCAAGGAAATACTGAGAATAATATTTTGGGGGACACAGGAGCAACCATGATTTCTACAGTTTAAGTACAGCATATACCAAATAGCCTTTCTTTCCCAGTATTAATATCTCAGCCGTGAATTTTATTAAATCATAAACCAGTGGTTAGTAACTGAAATAAAAAGCACCAGTCATATCAACTCTTTTCTAAGACAGCATATTTTTATGTCAAACCCTTAGCACAGGAATACTGGGGTGAAAAAGATGTCTGCCTAACTGGGTTTGTGAGTATAAAGAAATTTTTCTGACACCATGAAAATATAAACTAACAATCACAAGAAATATCTATGGGAAAGTAAAGGGCTCCCCAGTCCAGCTGAGGAAGTCAAGCAGCAAGATCCAGTTTTCAGAAGACAGAAGTTAACAGAGTTCCAAAAAAATAAGGTACAGGTTTTTCAGAGAAAGGGTAATTGACCATTGGAACAAACTCCCAATGATTCTGACAAACTCTGCAGCACTTGGAGTCTTTAAATCAAGCCTAGCTGTCATTCTAAAAATACACTCTCGGTCAACCTCAAGCTGCTGAGTTAAATAAAAGAACCTATGGATTGGGCAGGGTTGCAGTCAGTTTAGATGAACTTCGTGTTCTCCCTTTGCTCTAAAATCTATAGATCTGTGATTCCCCCTCAGCCAGCATGTTGTACAGCCTCTTTCACAGAGGCAAGGTACATGTAAAATGTTGGTCTGACAGTAATTTAAATCAAGCTGAACACGCTGAACCAAATCTGCTCCCAAAAGCTTTAGGAAAAACAGATCTAAAGAAAACAGAACTATTAGCAGACACAGATTGTACTTGTCAGTGGCCACCAGAATCACTCATTTTTAAAACAATTTAGTACTGAAAAAAACCAAGCAGTTATAATTAGCTCCCTCTATGATTTTACCAGAGAATGCAGAACACTAAGGTTTTGCTTCAGCGAAATGTGCTTAATCCATCGTTAAGATTCACGTTTAAGCCCAGCAACGCATTTTATTTCACTCATTGATTCAATGTGACTGAAGCATGTGTACGTATGCACACCGGTGCATAAAACTGAGCTTAAGCACTCTGCTATATAAGAACCCAGCCTCGATCTTTAAATTTATGTAATTCTGAAAAGCTGCATTCTGTGGAACTGTAACACACACAGGTCAGGTGTTAAATATCCAGCAATGCCTGGACTGTTTGAAAAGATCTGTGAGCAACCAGAACCAGGACAGATCTCAGCAGAACAGCATGGCCAACATCTCACCAGGCCACCAAGGTGATAAAAGGCAGCTCAGAGCAGTTGAAAACCCCACTGCATCTTCACATGCAAGAGATACTGCTGAACACTGGACAAAGACACAAGGCTGAACTTCTAAGATGGCAGTATGTTGCCTTTGTCTTTAATAGCATCCTATTTAAGCTCAAAGAGTTTCAGGTTTAAAGGTGAACTGATTGATTGTAGGCAGGCACAGATTTTTTTCTTCCTTCCTTCTGCATAAGTTGATACCCTTGATATTTTACTCCCCCTTGAGGCATAATTAACTTCTTTTGGTGTCCTTTATTTGTTCTGAAGCTGGTTCTGATGTAATTCTGTCTTCAGACTACAGAATTTGCTGTCTATACACTTAGCCATATAGACTGAAATACTGTTTTCTTTTTCCTGCTGTGTTCTTATTAAGCCAGCGTTTAACAGGTAGTCATGCCTCCTTTTGATTAGTGCTCTATCTTAAACTCAGTTTGCCCTACCATTTCATCTCCAGTTAGGCTTGGTAGTTAAATGAGTAATTTGCATTTTACTGATATTTCACACGGGACACAGTTGCATGACCCTTTGCTCATACACAAATTGTTAGATAAAGTCACAGAAATCTTTTGTTCACGAGACCAGAGAGCATTCAAAGATAAGTCAAAAAGTGAATCAGATTATCCAACAAAAAGCTAATTTGCATAGCAAAGCCAAAGAACACAATCCTGTAAAAAAAAGAATACCTGAACAAAAGATTCCACTGTCTTTAGAGATTTGATCAAGGCTATGCAACTCTGCTTATGAGAGAAATTCATAGAAAAACCCCATAAAAATAATTTTCTTCCCATAGTACCATCTTGAAAGTGGATTAAGTCAATGACTGTAAGAAACGACACGTTGCTCAGTTTCAGTACAAATATCTCACATGCTTACAATAATTATTAGAATAAGCCTGCTTTAACATTTCTCAGGGTGCCTTTGTGATAGCAGCACAAACCTTGTTCACCCTTCCTTGTAATTTCCAGTCTCTGCATACCTCAAACTAGTAATTGTTCTCATTAAGGGTTTTAGTCTTGGGAACACAAACCATGCTGTGTGGCAGCCACCTACATGACTGTGCTCACAGAAACCCAGTATGTACCATGGTCTTCGTAGATATTCTTGCGATGTTGATAAGAAATTATTTTGCGCATGAGCATATGCAAGCCTCTCAGCTTGCAAACCCCAACAGCATCACTGCCTCTGTGTTAGGCAGGTCCTAGCTCTCCTAGGGAGGATGTTGATGCCCGTGCTTAAGGGTCTCACTGAAGCTCTGGCACCAATGGTTCAGATCCCGACCCTGCAAGGGCTGAGGACAGCCCAGCCATGTGAGTATGGGCCACGCTTGTAAATACTCCAGGTTAGTAGTATCTGCTGTTAACCCCGCTAACTACAGCAGTGTAGTCATACTGTAACTACATCCACAGCTCCATTGTGCTAGTGTAACAAGTGTTCCTAATAAAACAGTGTCATTCTGGTAATAATGACAGCGATGCCACTATTGAAACTGCATGCAGCACAGGCTCTAGCTCTCCTGAGGGCAACCTCAAGTCTTCCAGCCCTCCTGTGCTTCAGCTGCAAATGATGCAGTGAAAGCTGGATGAGTTGATACTGGCCTCAGAGATGTGTTATGAGGTTTCAACACTGTGAGTAAGTGTTCTGAAGGGCATACAAGATGAGAAGTCCTATATTAACATGCTACAAACGAAGAGCCAGGCAGCTGGAAAGGCTGACAGACACAGAATACTGTCAGCCCTTAAACTCACTGAAGTCAGCTGCATCCTGCAGCTGTGCAGGCCAGCCCTTGTGGCCACAATCCCAGTTCTTGGAAGGAATCACTTCTAACCCCCAAGGATTGCAAAAGCCACCGTGTAACACTGAGGCACACACACAGAAGGGTGCTGCTTGCCTTAGCCTGGAGCCAGGGAGAAGAGAAGGTGTGCTCGTCAGCAAAACCGGCATGGGGAGAAAGAGAGGAGTCTCCTCCTCTCACCCCACTACCTGGGGAACTGTTTTCATCCTACTGCAGCTCCATCAACCTGGTTGGGGCTGGCTAGATCCAATGCTGCCAGGCCAGTGCAGTGTTGCCCCACAAACCAGCATCTGAAGTCAACTTCGTTTTCCACGTCCTCAGCAGGAGGGGAGGGCTGGCGGCACGAGCAGGGCAGAGAGGGGAAAGCCACAGGACAGGAGAGCTTGAGCAGTAGCAGGGAAGGAGGGGAACGGCACATTACCTGAGTTTAACTATGCATTGGGATCAGTAACCTTGGTGAAAAGTTTTCTGTCCTGAAGGAATACATAGAATATATAATTTATTTGCACTGACTGGGAACTAGGAGGTACCAGACAGCTGCCCCTCACACTCAGGAGGGTAAGAGAGCAGGGGGATGAAATCAATGTGACCGGACACAACGTGGAAGGACCTCATGGGAAGGGCTGTCGTCCGGTCCCAGCCCACCACCGCTACATCCCGGCACAAGGGGCCAGATCCACCCCACCACCCATGCTGCCCAGCAGCCTCCTGCAGGGACTCCTGGACCTGCCAAAAAGTCTGCATGAGAAGGGGGAGAGCGGAGGAGATCTCGGCAGTTAGGACTTATCTACACAGGACAATGCAGTGTTGTGCAGAGATATTTAATGTGGCTATTCTTCTTCTGAGACCAAAGCTCTTGCTTCTAGGTGGCACCTCACCAGGTCAGTCAGAGGTACTAATCATTTGGGCATGGCTTGGGTATCAGGATGGCTTACATCACGCATACAGACATGCCCTACATCACCGTTTCCAGCCTTTTTTTGTTGAGGAGCCATGTACTTTCTCATATAGCATTGCTACAGTGATTTTCATTTACAACCCAGTAAAATCTAGGCTCAGCTTTGACAGTTATTTTCTTATGTCTATTTTGCCTGTTGTGTTTGCTTGCTTGTATAAACAGAAATGTGCGCAGATTTCTTTTTAAGTTTTTCACTTCTTTCAGGAACTATTTTCTGATGCATTAAAGAAATCAGCTGAGAAACACTGCCCTAAACTACAAAACATGCATAGCCCTTTTCAAAGCTATTGAATATTCAAGACCTCTTTTTTTTTTTAATCTATCAAAGACCTTAAGTGGACTCCAATGGTATTGAATTTTGTTTAAAAAATAGTAAGTAAACATTAAAGTAGCTTCAGTTCAAGCAGCAAAACCATGAGTCCCATTACGAGCCTTCAGAAAGAAAATATGACCTAACTAACTGCATTAAAATTTGCTTTAAAAAATTTGCTCTTAGGCTGTTTTAGTTCAGAAAGAGGAGTGGTTGTTTGGTTTTTTTTTTTAATGCCTGAGTCATCAAAGCCTGACAATGTGACAGAACACTAATGACAGCAGCACTCTACGACAGGACCTCCTGTGGCAAAACAGCCATTCCTCTCTGCAGAGCTTTCAAGGGAGAGGAGGAGGAAAAGCAACTTTGTAAACACAAAACAAAAGGGCTGTTCACTGTTTAATGAGAGTTTGATCACAAAAGGCAGAACAGGTTTTCTGCTGGAGTGCAGGGAGCCAGTACAACCTAATCCAGAGTGAGAAACTGGTCTCATTTACAGAGTGCGATGCTGCCTAGCATCAAGCACCTGTTACCAGTAACACCAGCAAGAACTGAAGCAGGTCCACTTGCTCAGGGCAAAGTGACATGGCGTTTCTTCCCTCTCCAGCAAAGCACACACCCAGCCCTCCTGCAGCCTTTTGCAAATAGGTGTTACTCTCCATGAAAAAGAGCACTCCTCTGCAGGAGGATGTACTAACACGAGCCTGAATCTGAATCCCTAGCCTCTTTAACTTTTCCCCCCTCCATCCAATTTTACCCACGTTTGCAAGAACACTGATTAATTCTGGAGCTGTAATTCAGCACATGCTGACTTTGGCTTTTCAAGGATGCTGAGAATTCATCGCTCCAGTGGGAGCAGTGGATGTCTCATGTGTCACTGAATCATAAAAATCATGACTGGAAAGAACCTTGAAAAGTTCAAGTTCATCCAGCCCATCCTGGGCAGGATCAACTACACAAAGATCAGTGGTACAAACCACTCCTGGTAAATGTTCAATTTAATCAGTACTTACAAGCTCCCAGTGATGGAGATATCACAACCTTCCTCTGTATTCCGAGCACCCCTACATAAGTATCCTTATACATCCTCATTAGCTTCAACTGGAGTACTGCTGTGGTTTAACCCCAGCCGGCAACTAAGCCCCACACAGCCGCTCGCTCACTCCCCCTCGGTGGGATGGGGAGAGGATCAGAAGAGTAAAAGTGAGAAAACTCGTGGGTTGAGATAAAGACAGTTTGATAAGTAAAGCAAAAGCCGCACACACAAGCAAAGCAAAACAAGGAATTCCTTCACTCCTTCCCATCGGCAGGCAGGTGTTCAGCCACCTCCAGGAAAGCAGGGCTCCATCACACGTAACGGTGACTTGGGAAAACAAAACGCCATCACTCCAAACATCTCTCCTTCCTTCTTCTTCCCCCAGCTTTACATGCTGAGCAGGATGTCATATGGTATGGAACATCCCTTTGGCCAGGTGGGGTCAGCTGTCCCAGCTGTGTCCCCTCCCAACTTCTTGTGCACCCCCAGCCTACTCGCTGGTGGGGTGGGGTGAGAAGCAGAAAAGGCCTTGACTCTGTGTCAGCACTGCTCAGCAGTAACTAAAACACTCCTGTGTTATCAACACTGTTTTCAGCACAAACATAGCCCCATACCAGCTACCAGGAAGAAAATTAACTCTGTCCCAGCCAAAAACAGCACAAGTACCCACAAATAGGTGCCACCAAAAATAACGGCATTAAGGTGTGCTGCTCAAGAGTGTTCACCATGTCCTCACTCTGCTCCCGCTAAAGATTTACTGCAGAACATGAACCTTAGGTATCATTCCACAGTTTATCATTCTACCATAATTTTCTCTGTGGCAAAACTAGTTTAAAAGGTCCTCTTGTTTTACATGCCAGCTGTTCGTTTCTGCTACCTGATCAAAATTTAACCATTCTCTCAGTTGTGCTAATAGACCCATAGGGACAAAAAAAAAAAAAAAAAACAAAAAACCAGCACGTGGAAATGGTCTGCATTAACAGAAACAAATCAACCATTTTTGCTCTCCCTCTGTCCCAAATGGCCCAGTTCATTGATGAGATTTGATTATAACAGGACCTCCCAAACTGTTGAATTGACACAACCAGGGAACAAATGAACTGAAGCACAGAGATTCACATGAGGTCGGCATGAACAGGCTGGGAAGGAACTCCTTAGATTCACTTCCTTACCCCTCAGTTCCTCTCTAGACAGCAGTAGTGTGGCCATAAAATTGGCACTATGAAGGCCAGGCTGACTAGAACCAGAAAATTTGGGCAATGCTGGGTGAAATTTTATTATTAATAATCTCGAAGGCACACAGGTGGGAATTCCTTTTCCCAGATCCTGAATGGACGTTACACTGCCCATGAGCTGTTACGTTGCAAGAACTACCTACATTAACATCCAACAGCCCTGAATATATTCTTTTGAATATGCTTATCTGTAATTCAGTCATCTCCAATTGCTTTATACAGTTTGGAAGTGCATCTAATCAGATGACACAGACTACCATGCTGGGGTCAGATGAATGTTTTAATGTAATTGATCATAGTACTGTACTCTGCAGAGTCACCAGGGGCCAGATATTTTTGCTCTCCTACTGAGCTGTTGTTGGCTTTCTGGGTGTCCTGGTTTCGGCAGGGATAAGAGTTAATTTCCTTCCTAGTAGCTGGTACAGCGCTGTGTTTTGGATTTAGGATGGGAACAAAATTGATAAGGCACCGATGTTCTAGTTGTTGCTAGGTAATGCTTACACTGGCCAAGGACTTTCTAGTTTTCCATGCTCTACCGACTGAGAAGGCTGCAGGTGCACAAGAAGCTGGGAGGGGGCACAGCCAAACTGGCCAAAGGGACATTCCATACCATGTGACGTCATGCTCAGTACATAAACTGGGGGAAGCTGGCCGGGGGGGCCGCTGCTCGGGGACTGGCTGGGCATCGGTCGGCGGGTGGTGAGCAATTGTACTGTGCATCACTTGCTTTGTGTAGTATTATTATTATTATTATCATATTATTATTATTATCATTTCATTTCCATTATTAAACTGTTTTTATCTCAACCCATGAGTTTTTCTCACTTGTGCTTTTCCAATTCTCTCCCCCATCCCACCGGGTGGGGGGGGGGAGTGAGCAAGCGGCTGCGTGGTGCTTAGTTTCCAACTGAGGTTAAACCACGACACTGGGTTTCATTTTTAAGGGGAGGCAGAAATGAGCTCAAAAGGGCCTTTCCTGCCCTGCCTTCAAAGAACACTTCAGCTGAATATTGAACCTACGCCTCTATGCTCGTACAAAAATGCAATGGGATATTTAATAGCAGCAAATGGTGGTCCTGTAGGTGATTAATATTCAACATCCTATTTTTCCCTGATTCCATGTTTTTAGCCATTGCATCTAGGGCATTAACTAATAGCATTAGGAATGCAGACAGCTGGGAAAGGACTCAGTGGACCCTGTAGTATAAAAGATCTCATTAATGAGGCAACTCCAGTATTTTGGCTACTCTCTTGGTCAATGTAGTGGGGAACTGAAGTGGGCAATGCCAGAGCTAAAAGCTTGAACTGCTACCACACAAAGTGAGGCTTTTACATCATGCCTGAAGAAGGCCTTGTAACACACGTAGTTATGCTAGTATGGACAAATACATGACAGTTCATGGACTAACAGGAAAACTACTGCCTGCCATGAGGATGCCTGTTTTCAAAGGCTGGCTTTTCTCAGTGATCCAGCAGATAGAGTTAGACAAGCTCATCAACTGCTCTTCTAACCAGTTATCTCTTGGGAGATCACACAGGGGAGAAATATCTCCCATTTTCATAACGGTGGTGCAAGTCTTAAGCTATGAAAACGGAGGGGAACAGAGAAATCTAAGTGCTTGTTCAGACATCATTCCTTTCAACCTTTTGTGGCCCAAACAGAGATAAACCTGAACACTTATTTACACAGGTGCCTGCACGTGGCATAGTTTACCTGCTTGAGACAGTCAGTCCTAGTCCCAGTTCCACACAGAAATCTGACTGTTCAAGAAATGCCAAGAAATTCACAGAAGTGACAATAAGCATGGACTATGGAAATAGGAACTGCAAGTTATTCCGCTGCCTGTGAAACAGAGAAAACCTCTGCTTTACATAAGAAAATATCTGTCAACAATTAAGGGAATAGCTACCAGTTTGGGGCTTTCCCCCCCCGCCCCATCTTCTAGTTATTTAAAAAAAGAGTTATGATTTATTCATACACTCATTACACTTGAATCACTGTATTAAACCATTCAAATCAGGTATTAGAGTTGACTGCAGAGCGGGAACTGCTTTGTCACAGGTGTATGTTGTAGGCAGTACTAGACCATTCACGAACAAGGTTTCCACCAGACTTGGCCAAGGGCTTTGTTTTCTCCAAGGGTTGCCGCCATGTGTCGCCTGGGACCTTTCAAAGAGCTCTCCTGCTGAGGAATTTGGTAGGGGACTCCAGGTACGGAGCTGCCCAGCTACTCCCCAGTTCATAGTTTCACTTGCTGCTGATGGCTTAGCCCCTCGTTACAGAACTCACCTTCTTGAGCATGTAAAATTTGAATGATGTAAAGAAAAAAGAGAGAGATTAAAAGGCAATGAATTAAAAAGAAAAAAAAAGAGGTTGTGCATGGAGGAAATACTCTGACATTTAATGTGGAGAACAATGAAAGAGGGTCTACCAGAGAAAGCGAACAAGAAGAGGTGATTTCTACCAGTGTTTAGCCCTGCCCAGAACCTTGGAACACAGACGAATTAGCAGAGCGATTCTGGGAAAAAAAAAACCACTTTTGAGTAACGGGGAAAGTTAGTAAAAAGGTATATATCACTATCAGGGAAAGCAGAGCAGCTAGGAGGAAGGCAGAGTTTATTTAAGAAACTTCTGGCTGTCAGCACTATCATTCTGCTGTATGACCTGTAACAGAATTTCACACATCGTTGCACAGTTTCCACTGAAATAAATACTACAATAAATCTAAAACACTTAACTAAATGGGTAAAATATGGATTTTTTTTAAGTCTAATAGCATAGCCTGCAAAATTAATGTTTTCTTCCTGCAGATGCTTCGAAATTAAACTAAATTTCACAACTATATTTGAATCCTTTGCTATGGAATACAGAGCAAAGCAATTTCCATTTTCTTTCCGATAAACAGCTTTAAGTGGTTCTAATTTTTTTGTTCCATCAAGTGGAGATATAAAGTCAGTCTACAGTGGCAGAGAACAGACAACCAAAATATGCAAAACTGCATGCAGCTGTTTGCCATAGTACCTTGCTCAGTATATTCCACAATACTTCATTCAGACAGACATACTGTAGAATAATTCATATTGAATGTAATGTTGAAAAATGCAAGGAAAATAACCATACTCAAGTCAGAGAAAGTTCCGGTGAAGAGATGGGTCTTGCAGCATTCCCAGGAATTTAACACTTCCTGATTTTTCACAGAAGGTGGAAGTCTGCTTCATTCATGAAACATCAGCAAGTAGATTACAACAAAGCAATCCACCAAACAAAGTTTAAATGGAAAATTATGACAAAAATAATCGCCTTTGAAAAAAGGTACAGGGAACTAGTTGTTTTTCAGCACTGCTGCTATCTGGACAGCAAGAAGAAGCAGAGAATATAGTAAGAGCTTCAGGCTGCACATCCAAGTAACAGAAATTGGGCATAATTACAGCTCTGATTTGAATGGTGTTGTGATTAAAACAAGTCAGGAAATGAGACGGTGGGGGACAAAATTATATAGGAACATACAGTTTTTCAGTTAATTAAAAAAATTAAATGTCTAGTTAATGTTCAATGTAGCCAATTAAACATTCTTTTCTTACTTTTTGGTATTTTAAAATTTAAGTAATTTTAAATTAGGTGTCATTTTAAAATAAAGTTATTTTGAAACTGTCAAAACATCAATATTTCTAAAACAATAAGTTTGAAAATATCAAGACGAAATGTTTTCCTACATATTTTCCTCAAATACCATTCATCATCAAGTTCGACCCAATTTCACAAATAGTACCAATGGTGCTCACAAATCTGTTTTTCTGGCAAATTTCTGTTTAGCATCAAAATTCCTCCCTGCTGTACCTCCCTCCATCTGAGGCACCACCTCTTCTGCTTCCTGCTGTCGTTTCCTTTGATTATATTGGCAACTGCCTTTTTGTGTGGACTGAACTTCCTCCACCTCTTTCTCCATGAAGCCTTAATGTACAAAGCTAGTTTTATCGTTTCCCTTGCAAGGTGTATATCAAATATATACATAGCACCAAGGATCCTTATTACGCTGCTGTCATTGCCACCTATAGTTTTGCCACCCAGCACCCCAGCCTGGTGCCTGGACCGCAGGCTGCGGGGGTCTACAGTTGTCACACACCCACTAGCTCCTCTACACAACTGCTTCATCTCACCAGAGAGGGAGACTAAGCTGCTTATTATCCTTCATACATTTTCTGGCTTCTAGCTCTGGCCTCACACAGCTAAACCAGCTTTGTTAATCAGCTGGATCCCAGAGGCAGTATCCTCCTAAATAGCATTCTGGGCATTGCTGTGAATCATTTACCAGGAGCAGCCTTCCCTGAGCTATTCCTCATTCCTTCCACTTGCTTTCCTCACAACCCAGTATTAACAAGCCCAAAGCATTCTTATGATAAACCCTGCATTATACCAATTATAATTGTGCCAAATTCAATACCCAGGAGACATTACGGAATAGCCACTGTCTTTTCACAGTGAGAAATGTGTTCTGGCTACAGCTGGGGGAGATGTGCTCACTGGGCTATCTTCCTGCCAAGGTGGTCCCACGTCAGGAGGATTTGTCCCCCCTAACGCAGACTTCTGACTCCTCAATAACTAGTGGGGGTAGGAACGAATACTGCAAGAGCGCCTGCTTCCCCATCACGGGCAGTGGCTTCTCACATGCCTCGAGACCAGACTGCTCCCAGAGCTCCCACAGGCAACCTAGCAGTGAGAGGAACACTGCGCCGCGTGGTCCTGTCCTCCCATCTCCAGTGACAAAGCAAGTGGCGTGGACAAGACCGTGCACAGCTGTCTTTGAAAAGGCGGGTTAGCAGCCGTGACGTTCTCCCGTAGAAGGGGACCTGGGAGGAATCTGCTAATGATCTCTGTTCCTCTTTCAAAAGCTGATAGAGCTCATCTTAAAAGCAGTCAGCTTTCTCACTCCCACTTTTCTAGATGTAAGACTGCTGGAAAACCTCACTGGTCTGATTGCAAGGAGCCCTTCTCTCACTTCCAGCCTAATTTTATTTACTCTGTGAATAACTGTTGCTCTTGTGAGAACACTGGCCTTTAGCCTAAACTGTTCTTTTCCCTCTCTGGTATTTATTCCCCTGTGATATTTATAGACTGTAATCACATAGCCTCTCAGGCTTCATTGTGCTAGGATAAACAAGACAAGCTCTCTCGATGTCTTCAGCAATTCATTCCCTGATTATCTGAGTCAGTAGTCCCTCTCTGCATCTATGCCAATTTTAATCTACTCTCCAGAACACGGATGATCAGAATTGCACAGGATATCCAAAAAGATATCCTACCTGCGCCTTGGGCAGTAATATCACCACCTTTCTGCTTATGCTGGAAATGCCTTGGCGCCTATCAAGAGAATACTGCTCTTTTTCCCAGATGCTTTCCACTGAGGGCTCAGATTTAGCCAGCCATGGGTGACACTCCAGCATCTGCCTTGCCTGGCTTCCCCAGCTGGTGAGATCCCACCTTACCAGAGGACGCTCCCATCGTTATGACCTTGCATTTTATACCACTGAATTCCAGCTCATTTCTAAATACTGCAGGCACCCAGTTCTTGCTGTGTGATACTCCTCAACTTTCCTCTGTTACGATGATAGCCTCTTACTTTGTGTTATCAGCAAACTCCATTAGCAGTCTCCTACAGCTGAATCCAAGGTCCTTCATGGAAATATTAAAGACGACCAGGCTCTTTGAGGAATGCTACCATTACCTTCTTTTCAGTCTGGTACTTCCAACCAGTCCCAACTCCATTTCCAATTCCCAAATTCCACTTCGGTTGATAATATCCTACTTAACGCTTCACCAGCTGTATTACTGAAATCCTGAAATTTTCCTGTAAAATTTCCATAGAATTAGTTACAAAAACAAATGAAGATTGTTTGACATCATCCACCTTTGGCAAAACCTCATCAACATTTATCCTACTTTCCACTAACCTCTGTATCTTTAATTATCACTTCTTTCCAGTTAAGCTCTTCAGTCTTGCCTTCTCCTGAAAGCTTGTGGGGGCTCAGACCATTCCCCTGCCATTTTTAGATAAGGGTGTTATGTTTGCTGCTCTCCACTCTAAACCACTGTTTTCACAGGTCTGCTTTAATGTGTGCAATGCTCATGCTAGCCCTTCTGCAATTCTGCTATGGAGATTACACAGATCACTCTCCTCTCTGCTTGAATGTATTCACTTCTTACAGCTTTTATAAAACATCTTCCCCAGTGACATCGGGAATCGCAAAGAAGGCTCCAAGAGGAATCCTGACAATTCAAACACTCGATGAAAAACTAACTTCCAAGCTCGACACTGAATATAGCAGAACTTAACCTGAAGATAAGCAGGATTAATACAGTTATTTTAACCAACTCAGAAGGGCCTATCATTAAGGTAACAGTGGTACAGTTTACTTACTGTACTGCGCAAAGGAATCCACTGGAAGGAATAAAATCTGCTTGTTTCACTCTGGTCGATATTTCTGTTCACCTTTGAGCCATCCTTTTTAACATTCATTACTGGTAGAGTTTGTAGTCAAATGCTAATTGTCGTTGTTTGTTTTAACTTGACCTTACAGCCAACAGCCTTGAAATGTCTAGATGACACAATCAATGGTAACATAACATGACTGACAGCAAAATTCAGATCAGTCATAAAGCTGAGTCAGACTCTTCCACGTTGCATAGTTCCAAATCACTAACTCCAGACTACATCTACCATCATGCCGTCTGCCTTGACTTCAAATCATTTTAAAGACAGCAGTTGGTCCATTTCACTTTTGGCCAAAATAATGAGGTTGAACTTTGTTAGAGAAAAATTAAAACCAGGTTCTGACTTACTTTTCCTGCAAAAAAGTAAAAGTCCTGGAGATGTGCCACAGTATTACTTAGACAATAGTGTCTCCCTGAAGAACTCTGTCCTTCTACAGTATTTATTACCATGCACACCAGGTCACTTATTATTGTTAATAATACTGCTACTTTGCTTGGCCAGTGGTATTCACCCTATAGTTAATGGATAAAACTGTAATTTCCAATAGTCATAAGCAAAATTAAAATGGACGTTAGGAATGAGAGAAGTATGACATTGTCTGCAGACTGTCACTTGATAAACAGTGACATTGAGAGGCAAGTAAAGGCTGCGTACTTCAGTGCTATACACCCATTGTGATACTAAATAGATCTGGCCTAAAACCAAGAACTGCTGTTCTGTGAGAAACTCCAGCATTTCAAAATGTGATTTTGTTTTGAATTATAAAGCAAATACAAAATGTTGGCCTTTCCCATCAAATAAAGTTCAAGACCTATTTCTGAATAAAAAAATGAAAAGCTGTGAATATAGAAACAGCATTAAATATTGCAATTAACACTGTAACATAAATCTGAAGACAAGACAGAATTAATAGAAGTACAAAGTTGAAATGTTTTGACATAAACTATTTTGCTAAAATAGACTTCTCCCTGGAGAAAAATACTGAAAGATGCATTCCTGAAAAAAAGAGGAGATTTGAAGATATCTGCAGTTTTCAATAAAAAGCCGCACCAATGGGAAAAAGAACAAATGGTTTTGTAATCACTCGGTTGAAACGATTTACACAAACATGCACTTGCTGCCACATCTAACAAAACTAACAACTGTAGACCAAACTCTTAAAAAATGTTAACCAATATACCATTGATGTGAATACCATTGATGTGATCTCAAATTAGCTTTAAAAACAAAAATGTTTTGATGATTTGGAGAGCTCTTACTGGTTCTGATCAGCACTAAAAACAGGCAGACATTGTGAGAAGTCTCATGTTTCCAGTAATTTTGGTAACTTCTGAATTGATCTCATATTTTATTTAATGAGAACTCCACATGGATGAAGGAGGGTTGCTATACCACAAATGAAAGAAACCACATCACAGACCATCAGGGAAAAGGTAGACTAAAAAGTGCATTATATAGCTTGTAAAAATATAGCAAGGGATTGCAGAGGATGCATCAACAATAAACCAAAATCCTCCTGGAATGAAACCAGGATAGATGTTTGCTTGAGACACACCATAACAAAGTGGTCATAGAATCATAGAATAGTTTGGGTTGGAAGGGACCTCTAAAGGTCATCTAGTCCAACCCCCCTGCCGTGGGCAGGGACATCTTCAACTAGATCACGTTGCTCAGAGCCCCGTCCAACCTGACCTGGAATGTTTCCAGGGATGGGGCATCCACTACCTCTCTGGGCAACCTGTGCCAGTGTTTCACCACCCTCAGCATAAAAAATTTCTTCCTTTTATCTAGTCTGAACCTACCCTCTTTTAGTTTAAACCCATTCCCCCTTGTCCTGTCGCAACAGGCTCTGCTAAAAAGTTTGTCCCCATCTTTCTTATAAGCCCCCTCTAAGGACTGATAGGCTGCAATAAGGTCTCCCCAAAGCCTTCTCTTCTCCAGGCTGAACAACCCCAACTCTCTCAGCCTTTCTTCACAGGAGAGGTGTTCCATCCCCCTGAGCATTTTTGTGGCCCTCCTCTGGACCCTCCAACAGGTCCATGTCCTTCTTATGCTGAGGGCTCCAGAGCTGGACTCAATATTCCAGGTGGGGTCTCACCAGAGCGGGGGCAGAATCACCTCCCTCAAACTGCTGGCCACACTTCTTTGGATGCAGCCCAGGATACAGTCGGCCTTGTGGGCTGCGAGCGCACATTGCTGGCTCATGTCCAGCTTTTCATCCACCAGTACCCCCAAGTCCTTCTCGGCAGGGCTGCTCTCAATCCCTTCATCCCCCAG
>NW_008823967.1:153686-182898 GCF_000699105.1 Pygoscelis adeliae
TCCCTTCATCCCCCCCCCTGTATCGGTACTGGGGGTTGCCCCGACCCAGGTGCAGGACCTTGGACTTGGCCTTGTTGAACCTCCTGAGGTTCACACAGGCCCACTTCTCGAGCTTGTCCAGGTCCCTCTGGATGGCATCCCGTCCCTCTGGCGTGTCAACCGCACCACTCAGCTTGGTGTCATCTGCAAATTTGCTGAGGGTACACTCGATGATGAAGATATTAAACAGTACCAGTCCCAATATGGACCCCTGGGGACACCACTTGTCACTGATCTCCATCTTATCCACCAAACAGTCCATCCATCAAATCCGTCTCTCCCCAGTTTAGAGAGAAGGATGTTGTGGGTTTATCGTATCAAAGGCCTTACAAAAGTCCAGACAGATTATATCCGTAGCTCTTCTCTTGTCCACTCATGTAGTCACTCCATCATAGAAGGCCACTACATTGGTCAGGCAAGACTTGCTCTCAGTGAAGCCATGCTGGCTGTCTCGAATCACCTGCCTGTCCTCCATGTGCCTTAGCATAGCTTCCAGGAGCATCTGTTCCATGATCTTCCCAGGCACAGAGGTGAGGCTGACAGGTCGGTAGTTCCCAGGGTCCTCCTTTCTACCCTTTGTAAAAATGGGTGCAAAGTTTTCCATTTTCAAGTGTCTGGGGACCTCACCTGACTGCCATGACTTTTCAAATATCATGGAGAGTGACTTGGCAACTACATCAACCAATTTCCTCAGGACTCTGGGATGCATTTCACCAGGTCCCATAGACTTATGTATGTTGAGATTCCTCAGGTGGTCTCAAACCTGATCTTCTCTTACAGTGGGAGGAACTTTGGTCCCCCGGTCCCTGCCTTAAGGTCCATCCACTTGAGAGGTGTGGGAAGAGATGTTGCCAAGAGACGTCATTCCCTCCTCCTTCAGTGTGACATGGAGTCATGCTAGACCACTCCGCTCCATCGGAACAAAGAAATGCAGACCTGTCACGTCAGCCATGGACTGAGTGCGAGAGTCCCTGCAGTGGCTCATGCTCCTCTTGTGGGATACAGACCAAGCTGCACGTTGACTATAGAGCTGCTGTAGTCCCCTTCCTCCTACAGACCTCTCACACCAGATGCTGATGGTGTCGGCTTCAGCTAAGCATCTGCCTCACATCAAGCATCAAAGACCAGACAGACAGACCTTGCACCCCTCCACCCAGCGCTGATGTGGGGGGAGATCTGCTAGCACAGCCTCTGTCAGCGTAACCCAACATGCTGGTACATTGTGCATCAGCAGACACATTATTTAAGACATGACAAGAGTTCACAAGCATAGGCCTAGAGAAAAATACACACCACTTAAAAAAAAAAAAGCAGATGTGAGTCTGCAACTCAGAAGAGATGTACCCTGAGAAGAGCTGCACAGCCACTACAGTCGATGCTGGCTGTAAGCAGGAGAGAAGCCCAGAAGGTTACTGAGAGGGAATTACAGTAACTGAGCCTTGTGTTCAGTCCATCCAACGCATTATTTCCAATTACAAGAGAATAAAGAAAAGTCCTGCCCCAGGTGGAAAATATTTTTCAAGCAACAGCCCACCTATAACTCTCATGAGAAATAGCTTAGAAGAAAAAAACCCCAGATGTTCTTCATATGGATTACTACTTCCACAAATGTTCCTCAGACTGCAGAGCTCAAAGGAGGGAGCTTTCCACCAAGAGAAAACTGTTCAGTTGGATTTATGTTTCTTCTGTTCTAGTGCAGCCAGACAGTAATAGCACTGAAACGCTGTCTGATGGAGAGAGGGAGCCAGCAGCAAATGCCACTAGGTGAAACAGATCATTATCAGCCAAATGCTTTCTGAGCTCAGATTAGCAACAGGCTTAGAAGAACTTACTGTGCTTGGTGTGAGAGCAGGGCGAGAGCATGGCTCTCATTTCCAGTGCCGCAGCAGCGATCTTACTCACCCGCCTCAGCTGAGCCCTGTCCTTTACCTTATGCAGAAGGATGCTTAACAGATGGAGCAAACCGGGTGCAGACACTCGCCATGCCGCGTGCTCATACTCTTCAGAGAAACAGTGCTTATCTTAGACAACACACAAGTACCTTGATGACCTTCCAGCAATGAGCTTCAGGACCGCCTGCCTAGCACCCGATGACAGCCTGAAACAGCAACTCTGGGTATGAAACATCCTTTCCTAATTCCTCACAGTGGCAACTTTAAAGGCTGATGGTAACACTCTGGTTTCAGATTTAATTATTTCATCTTAATTGTCCAAGTCCTAACCATCACTGCGCAATGCAGCTGAAGTAGAAATGAAATTTGCTGGGCTGACTGCTTGCAACAGCCCAGAGGAAGAAATGAAAACGAAGTAAAAAGAGTGTGCGTGGGAGGAGAGAGATGGTGAAAGGTGGCTAAGGAAAGGATGCGACAACAGTGGTCCTGAGCGGAGGCAGATCCTCCTCCTGACACAGGAACGGCAGTCACAAGCTCTGCACAGCCAACAGCTCAGTTGAGACAGCAGGGAAGGGCAGTGAGGAGTTGAGTCCTCACTGCTTCAGCATTTTCCTCAATCAAAAGCAGGAAATGGAGGGCTGGCCCTGTTGTTGCTTTCCTCTGGTAAGCAACAAAACCAAGGCAAACTGTAATGAACTTAGCTCTGAGGAAAAGCCTGCTCACAAGGAGGCAAGCTTCTTTGCAGCATCCACTCAAACCTTGGGAAACAAGGCAGCAAATGCACTGGCTAAAATGATCCCTTCCTAGTTACTCAAGCAACACAATACACTATCATACCTGTAGGAATTGTTTGGGTTACGGCATTACCTCCGAGCTGTAATTTGAACGGGCCTCACTGGAAAAGGAGAGAAGCCAGTTTCAGACTTCAGAGTATGTAAATCCAAGTAGGAAGGGAATAAAGGTCCATGGCTGTCCCTCTTTGCTGTCCAGAAGCAAAATTAAGGAGCCCATAACCCACAATCTGATTTCATTCTTGATTTACTACACAACAGTGCTTGCTGGCACAACTGAGAACACCACAGCGCTGTTTGAAAGATAAAATTAAGCACGTTTCAATATCCCACCGTGAAACAAACGGTGGTAAGGTTCCTCCTTTGTCCTATAGCTCAGAAAACAAAAATTTTCAGTGGGAAAGTGCCGCATCTCACCATGGCTCCTACTCCACTCTAACCACTCAGTCTCCTTCGTATCTTAATACTATTTTATAATATAATACATTCTGGATGACAGTTGCTTAGTTACAAAAACTCTCAGATCAACAGCTACAATATCAAAATCTTGCCAAAGGTCAAATTCCACTGTATGATCATTCAGTGTCTTAAAGACATGCCTTTTATTAATTTTCTTAGTGTCTGAGATAAACACTGAAAGACATTTTACTGTAATAGCCTGTGCTCTGTTGAAGCAACTGTACAGCCTGGGACAATACCTGCAATGCTATCATTATAATTATAGACAAACTTCTTATAATCTCTGACTACATGAAGTTTATCTCTTAGTCCCCCCTCCCCCTCCCCACCCTTCCCCCTCAAAAAAAAAATCAATGCTGGAAGAAAATGGAATTACGAAACATTTGCCTAGGAGTAAAGTTGTAGAGAAAAGATCAATAAAATGAGGTTAAACATTTCCAGGCTTTAAGAACAAAAGAAATAAAAATAAACCTTATATCGTATCAAACCAGCATCTTTCACAATGACAGTGGCTCCCTAAGAAAGAATTGCATTGCATCCCACAGACATTACTGCATTCCTAGGGAACAAACTTTATCATCTGTTTTAATAGAAGAAAAACACGGGCATTTTTATAGCCTATGCAAGTCCTCATCATACAGAAGGTGGTATATCACAAAGACCTTTGGCCTGGCTGCCTTCCCTATTTGTAAGTCCTTTTCCACTCCCTGTGTTCCAGCTGTTTCTGTTGTACAAATGTGGCACCAAGGTGCCAGGATCCCTTACTGCTTCCTCTGAATGCTTTGCCCCAACAGAACTCTATCTATAGTCTGAATGCCTAACTGCTCATTCAGTCCACAAAGGCTACTTGTTTGTAAGCACAGGGAAGCATTTAATAAAACTAATTGCAGGCTTGGTGTACCTTCTGACAATAGATCCCAGGGGCTTTCTGTAGCTAAGTCTTCCCTAGCCTACCATCCAAGCAGAGAGAGCCACTGCAGAAGCTGGGGATATGCAGGTAACTTCCCTAGGGAGAGTGTAGATGCATTCTCTCTAGATTACAATTGAAAGCCCTCTAAGGCTTTGGAGAATGCTAAGAATTGCCCAAATCCATCAGGAGTGATACAGCATGTACAGGTTTTAAGAGTGACAGGTATTTTTTGACAATTTCTACCCACATACTACCACTCCAGGACCACAGAGCAGCTACAGGTGATTAAAAATTCAAACTTCCAAACATATAGTGACTGCATGTTAGTTGGTCCAGAAATGCCCAGTTCTCTACTTAAAAATTGACAAGGATGTGCCTATAGATCTACTTACTCATATATTCTTGAAGGCAATGGTTTGCAGCATGCAAGCGCTAATACAACATAAAGACATGGATGTTGTCATCCCTGCTGACTTTGTATTTGCTTGAGTTTGTATTAAATATCTTTGTATTACAGAAAGTCATTATCAGCTTGAAAGCCACCGTCCTGGTTTCGGCAGGGATAGAGTTAATTTCCTTCCTAGTAGCTGGTACAGTGCTGTGTTTTGGATTTAGGATGGGAACAAAATTGATAAGGCACCCATGTTCTAGTTGTTGCTAGGTAGTGCTTACACTGGCCAAGGACTTTCTAGTTTCCCATGCTCTACCGACTGAGAAGGCTGCAGGTGCACAGGAAGCTGGGAGGGGGCACAGCCAAACTGGCCCAAGGGACATTCCATACCATGTGACGTCATGCTCAGTACATAAACTGGGGGAAGCTGGCCGGGGGGGCCGCTGCTCGGGGACTGGCTGGGCATCGGTCGGCGGGTGGTGAGCAATTGTACTGTGCATCACTTGCTTTGTGTATTATTACTATTATCATCATATTATTATAATTTCATTTCCATTATTAAACTGTTTTTATCTCAACCCACGAGTTTTCTCACTTGTGCTCTTCCAATTCTCTCCCCCATCCCACCGGGGGGGGGGGGGGGGGGGGAGTGACCGAGCGGCTGCATGGTGCTTAGTTGCCAACTGAGGTTAAACCACGACAGCCACCTTGTGAATAAATCTGGAAAAGCTTGTTTGTTTAAATCTCTGTGCTCATTTTGTACCTTCTAAATGAAGAGTAGAAGGACCAACCCATCAAGGAACCATTCCCTTCACAATGAGGTAAAAGCAGCTAGGCACACCTAGGCCCAGCACCAACAAATGCATTTCCCCTAGGCTCAGCACATGTTAGCATCTATTAGCTGTAGAATTTCCTTAGTGTTACTACATCTAAGTAATGTCAGAAAGATCAAAGAAAACCCAACTGACTTAATGAGCCATTTTCAATCTCACTACAGCAGCTGTGCAGATTGAAGCATGAAATCTTTGAGACAAGTAGATATTAGTGACAGCTTACAGCAGTGGGGCTGGAGGAATGAACATTTCCTTTTCATGATGAAAAACATTTGCTGCTTTCTGTATACACAGGGTCAGACTGTGCTCCGAGTGTGATGATGGGATCACATAAAGTATCTTTACAAGTAGTCACACAGCATATACATAGAACTACCCCAAACCAACACCCCAAAGCCGAGCCACTGATAATGCTGGTGATCACAGAACTGGTGATCACCATGCCAACTTCCTTTCTGGACTAAATCCCACAGGCTACTAATATGTATGTAGATAAATACTTTCCCTGCCAAAGTTATTAAAAAATCCTGTTCTCTTGTATTTTGTGGCATTTTAATACTATTCCAGGTTCACGACCAACGCCATCAGACACAACCACCCCGCACTTCCCAAGAGAACGCTATACTAAAACCCTTGTGCAGACAGATGCTCCGATGATGAAATGCCACTAAAACGCCTGCCAGCAAAATCTGCCTGAACATACACAGCCCATTTGGGGTTTTACTGTGCAGGCCTGTTGACGTGGCAGATAGATGCTTCAAATGAAACCAAGGTCTCCCTGTGCTACTCTGTGTGCAAATACAGAGATTGCCTCTTGTGTGGAAAGACCAGAAAAGTAAGGATAAAATAAGGATAGTTTGAGGAAGAATAGAAATACTAAGGATTTGGCTGGATTGCCCAGAGTACTTTCAAATTCCCTAGTAATATACCAGAATG
Source organism: Pygoscelis adeliae (assembly GCF_000699105.1). Taxonomy (NCBI): domain Eukaryota; kingdom Metazoa; phylum Chordata; class Aves; order Sphenisciformes; family Spheniscidae; genus Pygoscelis; species Pygoscelis adeliae. The sequence continues at coordinate 159,938 of NW_008823967.1, forward strand.
ATAGTTTGTGCCTTCTGGGGTAAAAAAAAAAAAACAAACAAAAAAACAAACACCAAACCAACCCCCCCCCCCCCCCAAAAAAAAACCAGCTGCCTCCAAAGTTTAATGCAGTGAGGGACAAGCATGCTTGTACCGTACACGTTAGTGAGGGACCGAGTCTACACTTGCCTTTCAGCAGTTAAAGAGCTCACACACCACCTTTGCTGCTATGGGGTCGCCGAGTCCTAAACCCAAACCAGTTCATCGGAGCCTGCTGCTCTCCTGCGGCCCATCATGGAGACAGACATCAAGGTTACAAGCAGGAAGGATGCCCAGACAATTAGCAAAATACAGTTGCCATTTCGGTCGTTGTTTTTCTTTTTCACATAAAATAGTTTAAGAATGGCATCAGTCAGTACCGAGTATGGATCAAAACCATCATCAAATCCCACTCTTCCAGCAACACAGAAACTCTCAAAAATTCAGCTGAATGAGATATGGCTTGGAGGAGTGCACCATCAGTAACTGACTCAAAAATCCCACTTCTTGCAACTCCAGGGATTATTTTTCATACAATATCCACCTATTTGCTAGCTAAATCTGACCCTGCTTAGTTTATGACTGCACCCAGAGATGGCTTTTCTCCAGACAGCTTCTGTGGCCTACTTATCACCCCTTTTGTTAATAGTGTGGCTGCTTTGCCTCCACTTCAAACGTTCATTCTCATGTGCAGGATTTTTTTTTTTTTAATTTGCTTTGGTTGCTAAGGGGGAAGCTTTAGCATGGTGGACAAGGATTTAGTCACATGTGAGCTACAGGGAACGTTATCCTTAGAGATTAATTTGGGAATCAAGTGACAATTGGCGGGGTATGTGTTTGCTTTCTATTTCTTGAAAGCTTTAAAAGTACCACAGGATTTTTGCATCCTCTACAGGAGATCTGTTCTTCTTCTTCTGTATTACTCAACCTCAGAGACAACAAAGACAATATCATGCTTGTCTCCATTGTCAGAGGTAAAATTAGTAATTTCACTGCAAATCAGAAGACAAACTAGATTATTATGAAGAACAGCTCTACACTCATCAAAAGGCTGTTTCACAACCGCCTTTCAGACGTTACTGAAGGCAGCTGCCTCACTGTGAAGTTAATTCAATAAGCAGAGGGAACGTAATTCATTTGGTAAGTACTGTTTGCTAATCAAAGATTATTTCTTGGCATCTAAACTGTGCGTGCAGAATGTTAAGCCTGAAAACATATTGTTAGTCCTCAAAGTTTTTCATCAAATCCAAGAAACATAACGTGCACACATGCAAGCTATTCTCCTCATTCAAGTAATGAGGATGGAAGCTGTGTTATAAAGTTTTGTAATGCCAAGCTGTGGTCCTAGGAAGAGCTTATGAGAAATGGCTTTTCCCTCTTGCATTTGCGCACGATAGAAAGCTTGATGACTTTATAATTTCTGCTTCTTTCAAATTATTGTCCCACAGAGTATTAAGTGTGATGACAGCAGCAAAGCCTGTGAGGAAGCATTATCAGTAAAAAACAGTCCTGGCATATCTTCTACTGAATTCAGTCTTAGGAGCATGAAACTGTTTTGTTTTGCTTTTTTAATCAAGGTTACCGTAGGCCTCCCATCTTGCATATCTGTGCTGTGGGGAATAGGATAAGGAATAAAATCATTTCTCCTTCTGAAATGCATTGCCTTAGGAGACTGCTCAACTGCAGTTTGAACATATGGACCTCCACCACCACAAGCAGCCGCGATGAAGAGCTATTAAACCAACCATCTTGTGTTGGCTACGGAGGAATATTTCACCGTGCTCTTTCACAACATGAGCTACAAAGCAGCAGAAAGGAGCATGGATTGCTGCACAGTGTCTGCTTGCAGTTTTCCCAATCTGATGGATGCCGTAACTGATAGAAACCATGTTCACCCTCTCAGGTGGCCATTGCTCTTCAAATTGTAAATAATCTCCTGAGCAACAAACAACTTCAGAGATCAAAAGCTGATAGGTTTTATTGGATCTGAAAGAATCTAAACTTGCTCTATTTTCAGAATTAAGTCAATATGTAAATTAAAATGGCTACTGTACAGATAGGGGCAGGGGGTGGGGGGGGAGGGCAGGGAGACAGCTAAGGGGTTTATTTGAAAATGCCAAAAGAACATTTCTTAAACGTAATATTTAATTTAGGGGAAAAAAACCCACACCAGAATTATTTGAAAAATTCAACCTTATTCCACATTTGCATTCAGATCTTTCAAAATTCAATGTGAGGGAAAAACTCCACCCATGTATGGTTACAAAACTGCTGCCAAAAGCAAGATAGTGCATTCTTAATGCAAAGCTCTTCACCAGCATTTATTAATAAGCAGAAAATAGTATAAAATGTATAAATCTATGCAGCAACTGGCAACAAATGCACATATCTTGTCTACCTGGACACAATAATGGGATTTGATCTGTGTATTTATTCTGAAAAGGACAGAATAATCTTTTTACAAATAATTACGAGATGGTTCAAAGTAGCAAACACAGAGCAGCTGGAACATATGCCCCGGCTCCTTTAGTATGGATTACATACTTTTAAATTACTGAAACATAAATGCATCCAGGTTGAAGAGAATTCTGTAAATTCTACTAATTGTGCTGCATCCTTTAATTGCTCCTCTGTTTATTTTTTAACAGGGTCATCATCAAATGAGGAGCAGTTCTGAGTACACTTGATGTTTACTTTCAGAGCAGTTAACTCAATATACGAGTAGATTAACACACATTCCAAGCCTGTGTCTTCCTGCAGTGTATTTTTGTAATAAGTAGTAGGATTCCAAAATGAGACGCCACACGGATGGAAGACTAAATACCAGCTTTGGAGATAATTTTCAGGGTCCATTTCTTTTGCAATGGTTAAAAGAGTTATGCAAAGAACAAAAAAAAGTATTCATGCAGCAGATGTGATTATACACTTGTGGCTCATGTGAAAATCTCAGTTGTAATTTGGAAAAACAACATTTCCAGGTATTCCAGCCCAATTATTTACTGACATTTCAAGTTAGTTATAATCTCAGCATTTTCAAAGGCTCAAGTCATTCAGAGCTCAGCCAAACATATCCAGAATCCATTTGAACTTTTTATTTTTCCAAACAGCTTCACGGAAGCACATTATAAGCCAGAGAAGAAGAAAAGGTTTTTTAATGGCTATTTTATTGATGCAGCAAGTTTTAAGAAGAACCTGGTAGTTTCTTGATTGCACTACTTCATGTTCTAAAGAACACTCAGAAAGATGTTTACCAGAGAAGACAAATCCCTGAGCAACAAGGTAAGTGTTTAACAGTAAAATCCATCAACAAAGTAGTTATTTCAGTACAGAGAAGTGCTCTTCAGACTCACCAGAAAGGGAGATTCCCAGTCCAATGGAGTCTGTAAAAACATATGTGGAGGATACACAAACGGCTGCAAGTGCAGTCGCACAAGCACTTCTGAATCATATTCCACTGCTTATAAAACTTTGTGTGTCAGTGTTTTACCACTTCAGGTAAAGTTTTTCCCTGTTTTTTAAAGTTAACCATCGCTTAGGAAAGCTGCCATAAAAATGGCTCAACCTTTCTCAAAAAATGAGGCATCTTTTCTTTGCAGGGTGTAGTGTCACCGGCATTGCATCATTCATCTCATAGGAGGGGACAGTGTTCCCAATAGATCTTCCTGGCACAGGCACATACGTGCAGAGAGCTGAACATTAGCAGGCCATTGATCCCCATTATAAATTTTTTACACTCTGCAACCCTTCTTATTTTTTTAAGGGGGAAAAAATAGCTTTTGTGTCTTGGCATTAAATTTCAAGTTTCCTACCAAGTTGTCAAGAACATAGTCACACATATATGCCTTTAAGCTGAAAATTGGCTGTGATTTATCAAAGTCAGAATGGTATAAATAATGCATGTCTTGCACAGACAGCTTTTCTTGTAATGTAACAACTAATGGCCTGTCAACACAGTATTCCACGTACACAACCTCTACAATGGTCTGCAGTCTCTTTCCTGTATGATAAATGAAGGCCTGTTAGGAGGCAAATTCACTCTAATGGTGTCCTGATATCTTTGCTATAATGTGTAATGGTATGCAGAGAGAAAAGCCAGACTTCTTTAAGGTGTGTAAAGGTAGTTAAGGATGCAAATTCTGCAGTGTCAGGCTTTGCTGATGAGCCAAAACGAAAAATTTATTTACCCAATAGCTGAAGCCTGATACATAAATAAAAACTTAAAAGATCTAGATCATTCAGACAGATTTTTCCACATCCAGTAAGGAAATCTGAGGCAAGATGTTCAGTGCTTATGGTAAGAAACCACATTTGAAAAACAAAACAAATGGAAAAACCTGCATTCAGGAAAAAAAAAAAAAAAAGGCTAAGCCAATCCGGTAAGATCTCATTAGGCTTTAGTGCCAGATTTTCTTTCAAGATACAAAAGCTTCTCCTTCAATGTGTTTCTCTTTAAAAATTTTAGGATTATGCCAAAGTTCTGACTAAGCCACAGTAGCATGGAAGAAACACATCTGCTGGAGTTTCTTTATAAGGAATTAGAAAAGCACTATTGCCAACACACACATTCAACACAGGCAGCACACGTTACCCACCAGAAACTTACCTTTCTGTGATTGTTTCTCTGAGACCACTAGCAACCCCTTTCACCACCGTACTAGCCTTTGGCGTCAGCACTACTTGAGATATAAAAAAGGAACCCTTCTTTCTTCTTTCAGTGATTGATGCCTGGAGGAACTGAATCAGTTTTTCCGGATCTGTTGTGTTTGCCCAAGGAGCTGGCATCATCTGGCCTGGCCAAAGAAATGGTACCTCGAGAGCCACTGGACTGTGGTAGAACACCAGCACTTGGTGTTCCTTTTCCCACAGGTACTGGAGGCTGACTTCATGGGCAAATATAGCAGGACACATTTTGTTTCCATATGTGTCTTTGAGCATTTGGACAAGCTTTTCATGATGGTATTTCTGCATCCCGTAGAAGTGGTTGAAGTCCAAGAAGACCACTTCCTTTGGGTGGTCAGCAAGAAACGCATTGATCTCTTCCAGACCCTCCTTGACTTTGGCACTGAATAAACCATGAGCAAAGTAGAGTTCATTGTCTGGGTCTCTGGGCTTAGTGGAAATTCTAAGATCAAAATACCGTATACCTGCCCCCAGCTGGCTCGTGAAGTTCATGGTCTGTGTAGCCAACCACTTCCTCATCAGCTTTTTAGCCACAGTCCCAAAAACAGACACAAAATTCTGGACCGTCTCTGGCTGTTCAGGCCCAACTGGAGAGGCTTCATCGATGTAGAAGCTAAATGAGTCATGAGACCCTAAAAACACAACAGAAGAAAATTATCAATATTGTATTCCTATATTAAAAGTCATTATGTTTATTAAGAAAAATCACTAATTTTCTGACCTGTACCAACTCACCAACGGACTCCTCCCCTGCTCTTTTTCTCAACACACTACATTTGTCTGGCAGCATTTATCCCACCAGCACCTCCCAGAAACTTGAAGGAAAGGTAGTGCCTGTTTCACTGCTTGTCTGGGCACTCTCTCACTCTCTTCTAGCTCTTACTTGCGCCTTTAAGCTCACTGAAGTCAGTGGGCTCTGAACATCAAAGCAATCCTGGTGTAACTCCAGCAAAGCTAGTCACATAATAAATCCCTAGAGCCAACAAAGAGTCTGGCCCTGCATGCTGAACTGCGCACCATCTAGTTTGCAGAACCAAAGAAAAAAAACAAACCAAACTAACAACATCCCACACACACCTTTATAGCCAGCTGAAGTAAGAGTTGAAAAATGCCAAGGACATGTGACCTTCCTGACCTTTTATTTATTTGAAGTCTCATCTGGTCATCAACAAGGTCACTGAATGCTGTTTTCCTTCTTCAATTTACCTCTAAAATTCTTTGCTTTCCTTTGCTACACAGGTACAACAGATAGAGCCAAGGATAGCATTATATTCCACTGATAAAATACAGAAACTCTACTGCATGCTCTTGACAACAGCAAGTCATACTAAACATGCCTATGTACAGAAGTTATCATTTTCCACAACTTAAACTTGAGTACAAATATGTAAGACCCTTTGCTATGCAAAATTCTGTCTGTCTCAAGGTATGTCCATTAAAAAAAAAAAAAACACCACAAAACAAAAACCCAACAACTTACTCTGCTCAGCACTTAGACATTTACACTAAAGCAGCTGATAAAGCTGAGGACATCTGCAAACACATGATCATTCTGTAAGGGACTTTGTCTTGCTTTATGGAGAGATGAGCTGACCCTAGGACACGCTCATCACCCTTGTCTACCACTAGCCTTCTGAATACCTGGCAGTGAAATCTGGCCATTTATACAGAAATACTGTCCGGCTGCAGGCAGAGCCACACTCCCACTGTCCCAGCCAGAGGGGATACTTCTGGTCAGACTCACTGCAGCAAGCAGGTCTGCTCCTCAGCCTATGTCACACCACTTGCAAAACTCCTTCAAGGTCAGCAGGACTTGTACTTCTGAAATGGACTGTAGCAGTAGACCCTCAGAGATCCAAATCCTAGCATCAGAGTGAGTTCAGAGCACAAGCATTGCCTGCAACTGATGCTTCTGTAGGCGCTTTTCAAAATTACTTTCCAAAGCACGCGTGGTGTGGCAAATAAGTATCACATTAATGAAATCCTGCTAGTCAATCATTTCTAATGGCAATGCTATTTTAACTGAACTGGAACAAAGCCTATAAACTGAAGTGACAGCTATAACATTTTATTCTTTAACAATAAATGGAGTCACGACAAACCATCTTAAACTCTGGCTTGGATTTTGCTTTGTTTAATCTGAGAAATGTCTTAAAATTTTGTACACCCCTGCTTTTCATGGTTGCCTCTTTGAACTGCTTTTTACTTTAAATATTAGATAAAATTACCATTTTGATGAAGCTTTCTACTGCTAAGTGTTGAAGCAATAGCATATTCCTTACAGAACCTGATTAGATCATGGAGTATCTGGTTACACACCGATATCCCAGGGGACCAGATCTGCATACAGAATTTTAACGGTAAAACAAATGATTAGAGCAGTGACTTGTGTTTCAGTAGTATTACAGGGAAAAATCAATGAGATACATCTCTTGCTAATATCAGTAGCTATGCCTTGTTTTGAACAAGACTGGATTTACTTTGATTTCTAGATTAGTGCAGGTTACATTGAGCAGAACATTTAATGTATCTTGCAAACCCTCACTTCGTCCATTGAAGTCCCTTTTATTTCAGTAGGATTTTATGTCAGAATAAGTACATGTATAAACATGATCAACCGACTGCAGCAGTAGGCTCAAAATGGAATTAAGATTAATTAAACCATTTGTCCTTTATTGTCTAATAACAATAAAGTTATTTCTGCAACCTGAAGTTGCAGAAAAGGGAGCTAAACTTGACCACCACGGCCAATATGCAACACAGTGCCAAACACCACTTAAAAATACTTAAGTCGAGAGAGGCAGCACAGTTCTCACAGCAGAAAACTAAGGTGAACAGCTTGCCAGCAGGTAGCTTTTACCTATTGGTAATGCCAAACACAGAGAAGAGCGTGTAGGAGGCAGGGGAAACATTGCAGTTAGAAGTGACGGAACATTACAAGCAGGACAGTTTAGAAAAATATTTTTTCTTAATTAAGGTCTTTATGCACATATTTGAGCCTAAAAATGGGGATTCCTACATGTAAGGTACAGAGAAAAGTGCACAGTGCACTGAGAACCTCCATGTTTTGTAACCCAAACAAGGAGACCCTATTAAATACTACAAAAAGAAAATAAGGCTTGACTTAACTTGGTTGACACTGAACAAAGCAGATGTCAGCTATTCAAAAGTACGTAAAGATTCCTCCTGACTGAAAAATACAGCAAATGTTTTGTCTTTCCACACGTACAAGTAATTTGAACAGGTCGTTTAAATATTTATTTTCATCATGCACTCATCTACATTTCCTTTTGCCTTCATCCTGCCCTGTTGTCCTAACCAGCTTACTCATATAACTCGGGGAAATTCAGAATCCTTACACTTGGCAGAGCAAATCAGAGTATGATCTTTTCCACTGTCATGCCCCAAATCACTATGTTCCTGGTAATGAGAAAAGCCTGTATGAACATAGACTTGTTTTTAGCAACCAGGTTTCCTTCCAACTTTGCTTTGGTGAATGGGGACATTCACATCCTACTTGCCACTGGGAAGTGGACTTGCAGGTTCTCTGTATCGCCTAATCTCAGCCCCCATGAAGACAGGATGCAGGGTACATTCAGAAATACTAATGCAATGATGCCTGCAGTCTTTGGAAGGTAGCTTGCACATCAGCTATCTTTGTTATAGTAGGGCAGAGGACACGCTGACCTGATATATGGGACAGTCTCTACCACAGAGACCTCAGTGTGAGACATGGGGAAGCAAAAGAGAGGGGAAATGACTCGTCCGAAGTCACGCAGGGAGGAGGAGTAAGCTGATATTCCTCTTGTATGCAAACATATTTTCTCGACAGTTTACTAAGTGTCTAGCACTTTCTTAAAACATTGCACACTGTTTTCCCACTGTTTCAACAACACAACATATCGTTGATCCAAGGATTCAACGATGAAGTCTTGTGGATCAGGATCACAGGGGTGGCAAACAAGAGGTAAACACGGTGTGCATATGTTACAAACTGCCCAGTCAAGAAGAGAAAGTGGACAAAGCCTTCTTTAAACAACTGGAATAAGCCTCACAATTACAAGACCTGTTTTCATGGGGAACTTGAGACATTTGCTGGAAGAGCAGAACAGCAGGGCACAGGCAATCTGGAGAGCATCAAAGACTTTTTTTCTGCAGGCACTCCTTAAAGTAGACAAGGCGCATTGCTTGACATGGTATGAATTAAGGAAGAAATGGCTAGGGACATAAAGGCTGATGGCAGCCTTAGCCAGACTGACTATGAGGTGACATAAGAATTTAAAATACTGAAGAAAGTGAGGAAGGCAAATAACTGAATAAAGATCCTGGATTTCAGAGCAGCAGTCTTAGCTTGTTCAGGAAATTGGTAAGTGATAGCCTGTGGGAGAATTACCTTAAATGCCAAGGGACTCAGGAGAAATGGTTGAAATTGAAAGACAACGTCTCTAAAGCATATGAACAATCCAGCCCAGCGTGCAAGAAAACAAGGAGGTAAGGCAGGAGGCAAGTTTGGCTGAATGGGTAACTCCTGAGTGAGCTCAAACTTAAAAAGCCATGTACAGAAGGTGTAAGCAGGGACAGGCTCCTTGGGAGGAGCCTGCAAGGGATGGGGAAGGCAACAGAGAGCTCCTGCAGATATGTCAGCAGCAAAGGGGAGCAAGGAGAATGTTGGCCCACTGCTGAACAGGGCAGGAGACCTCATAATGCAGGACAAGGCAACCACTGAAGTACTTAGTATCTTCCTTGCCTTAGTCTTCACTGGTAAGGTCTGCTCTCAAGCACCCAATGTCTCTCTGTCTAGTAGTTTTTCAAACTGCTTCTCATTAGTAAAAGGTGACAGTTAAGGATTACTTAATAGATTAGACACATAAGTAGATGGGACAAGAAAGGATTCATCTGAATATGCAGAAGGCACAGGCCAAGATCACTGTAAGGCTGCCCTCTCTCACCTTTGACAGGTCATGTTGACTGGAGGAGGCAAAAGTTACACTCATCTTCAAAATGGGAAAGCAGGACAACCCAGAGAACAACAGTCTGTCAGATTCATTTCAGTCCCAGGGAAGATCACAGAGCAAGTCCTCATGGAAACCATTTCCAGCTTATGAATGGTAAAAAGGTGACCTGGGAACAGCTACCATGCATTTAGCAGAGGCAAATCATGACTGACCAACCTGACTGCCTTCTAGAACAGAATGACTGGCTTTGGGGAGAACAAAATTTTCCTTTGAAAGGAAAACCTTCAGCAAGGCTTTTAACAGTCTCCCTTAAGATGCTTGCAGTCTAACTGGGAAGACACCAACTAGACAAGTGCACTATAAGGTATGTGAAAAAAACCTGCCTGGACATCAGGCTCAAAAGGTTGTCGCTGAAGGTTCAAAGTCTTAACTCACAGCTGATTACAAGCCAATTCTGTTTAACATCTTCATCAGTGACACAGACAATGTGATGGGGAGCGCCCTCAGCAAGTTTGCAGGTGAAACCATGTTGGGGGAAGAGGTTAATGCTCTGGAGGGGAAAGTTGGTATTCAGAGAAACTTCAGCACAGCAGAGAAGCTGGATGACAGGAACCTTAAGAAGTTCAAAGGCAAGATGGACCCAGGACAGACAACCCCATTCAGTAGCACAGCTGGGGACCAACTGGCTAGAAGGCAGCTCAGCATAAAAAGACTTATTCGCTTGGACATAAGAAAAAACAATTTCCCCACAAGACCAGTGAAGCCCTGGAGCGGGATCCCCGCGGAGCTGGATCCTGATCCTCTGTATCCCTGATCCTCAATGCTTGGCTCGACAGCCTCATCTAACTTGGAGTTAGCTCTGCTTTGAGCAGGGGATGGACCAAATGACTTCTGGAGCTCCCTTCCATCATAAATTATCATGTGTCTGCTTATTCCCCCCTCTCCCAAGATACAAAAGATTCATTTCTTGTCTCTCAACCATAGAAGCAATTATCAAGAGACATTTAAAGCGTCTGCACCAGCCGTGATCCAAAAAACAAAAGTGGCCAGTTTCAACCACTAAGACATTAAATTTTCATGAACTTAGATGTGGCCAAACGCTATTTAGATATTCAAGAGTAAAATGTGCAGTATCACTTAGATTGCAAGAAAACAGCTGCTAGTACTTTTACTAGGGAGAACAGTCTTCTGTTTTCTTTACTGAATTCCCTTAATAGGACAATTGGGAATATATAACCCACTACAGCTCAGCTATGGACATATTTATGGCTTCCCTGGAGGGCTAAACCCCCCATTCAAAAAATAATTGGGCTCAGTGCCGAAAAAAGTCCCTCAGGGAGAGTGCGTTTTAGTTAAGAATCGTTTCTTCAGTCCCACAGATATTTACAAAGAGGCACAGTGAAGCTACTATTTTTGGTGGCTAAGTTTTAACGTATCATTCATAAAGCACGCAAACATAGCTGAACTTCACTCTGCCCTCCCCTTGCCTCGCTGTTGGCTCTGGCCATCCCCCTTAGCAACCACTTAGTAAACAGCACCTAAAATAGAGGTACTAAAATGAACAGTACTGCCCAACATGCTCAACAGCAGCAATCACACCCCGAAGATCCACAAGTCACTGTTGGCTTCCTATACTTAGGAGATGACATTCCTTGGTGATTATTGCCGAAATGTCACATGCAGTCTCATTTTTTTGAAAACATCCTCGTCAATGAGAGCTATACAGTGACTGACACCAGATCACGACACCAGATCACAACACCTTTCTTGGATGTTGTGGAGAACAGCTAGAACAAATTCCATTACCTCTAGCACACAGGAGACCAATGCAGATCTTCTCCTAACCCCACTTGGTCTGTTCTCACTGATTTATTTTTAAGGCCAAATGAAACAAAGAAAAAAAACTCCATGAATATTTTCCTAGCCACACTGCTATTTCAAGGAATAGCAAAGCCTAGTCATGACCACTAGAGTTGGTGCACCTCAATACTGTGTTTTACCTTCTTTTTAAGATGGCTGAGCACTGCTCTCTCCTTGCAAAGCCACAGCACATCTCAGGAAGTCAAAAGGTTTTACCGAGAGCAATGCAATTCAGTCTTCACAGTCCAGTTACCTTTAGCATTTAAACTGCTTGGGTGATACAAGCTTTGTTTGATAAAAATATTACCCAGGAATGCAAAACAAAAACAACTGGGAAAAAAGAGATTATAGATTGTGCAGTGACTCAGCTTCCCCACAGGTAACTGCCTCACTTCTCAGCTGTTCTTCCAGTGTTCAACACCAGTTGTGTGCCCCTGACACCAACCGAAGGTCACAGGGCTTAGCCACCTATATACACTCAGCACTCCATGATCCAAAGGAACAGGAAGAGAGGCAGACACTACCGCAGGTAATGCAAAAACCCAGATAGTGAACAAGTCAGAGTCAGAATAAGAGTATGTGTATAACCCATTCTTATATACATAGGCCTACTGGCTAGGTATCTGATCAAATTAAGTTATGATGTAGTGTGTACACACAACTCTCTGCTACCCATAAAACCTCTTTCTAGACTAATAAACTCTGTCAAAACCCTATGAGAAACAGCTCGGTTCTCCAAACACCATGCTGCTGTTTCCAGGTAAACCAGTGAAGGATGCACAGACAGCCCCATGCAAGTCAACTTAGATCTGGTGAAGAGGAACTGAGAAGCCTAAAACTGCCCCTCTGCAGAGGGGCCAGGGAGCTTTCTCCTTGCAATCAAAAAAACTTTTGTTTTGTTCTGTATCTGAAATAAGAAGCCTGCAAAGACTGAGCTGGCCACCTTCCAGGTCTCACCCACCCAAACCCCATGGTCACAACCAGCCAAACCACCACAGTTAGCCAAGGGTGCAGGTACCTGGCAAGGAAACTTATCCATAGTCTTGTTCCCCCACCTCAATCTCAAACAGTCACATGGGATTTCTGCAACTCCCTACCTGCGAGCTGTTCCCGCACTGCTCACAAATTAGCCCAGCTTTTCAGGCAAGGTTGCCTGCAGCACCAGCAGGATCATGCCTACCTTTGGCCTTCTGAAGGCTCAGGAAACCTTCTCAATGGAAAGCCAGAGCAGTGGGTGCTCTTCCCAGAGTCCTGGACAGCTAAACAACCACACATTCTTGTAACTCGGTCTCAACATGGAAACTGGGATTTTCGTTAAAAATAAAAAGTCAAACTTTTCTTTACATGAGAGGAATGCTTTATAATACATAAGAATATCTGGGTTTTATTCAAGTGAATTGTCTGATCAGAAAGTAAGAAAAAAATTATTTTATAAGACTGCATTTTGTAAATGGTAAGCTAGCCCATACATAAATCAAACTGAATCACCCCCTCTCAAGCAGTGAAAACAGAAAAGCTATTTCATTTTTTGTATATAAAGCTCTGAAGTTTCTATTGAATAAAAAACGTAAACCAAGATGAAGACATTTTTTACATAAACCCATTAAACAAACTCGAAATGTCTGTGAGGTAAGATGAACACTAATCATTCCACTTTTTAAATCAAATCTTTTTCCAGGTCGTACAGCATAAACAACTTCACATCCAGACAGTTAAATCTTTCAAAGTCAACAATTTTAACCTGTTAAGTAAGCATTTTAATGCTTTCAAACTATAACTACAGGGATGAATTAACCTCGGTTTTCAATGGGAGATTACTGATAAAGTACAAATGCAGAGCCCAATTTTAAGCACACTTAACTGTTTGAATTATTTTAATTATGTGCATGAATGTCTGCAGGAAGGAGCCCCATTTTGCTTTAGCTTCTTTCAGAATAATAGAATTCCAAATTGCTTTGGAGTTACATTAACACCAGCTAAATTGAAGTCGTCAAATATCTGGGAGCAAGAAGAGGCAGGCAGCAACAGAAAAGAAATAGTATTCTGGTCATATTTGAGAACGTAAGCAAAAAAGGTGACAGGAGTGACAGAAAATGAAGCTGTTAAAGCAACATTTGTTACATTACTATTAACTTTGCAAGATTTTAGATGCTGCTGCAAATATGGCACAATCACAATTTCCCCATTAGAAATCCACTTCCCAGTCTGCCCACGTCCTCTGTGCCAGTCCCATCTTGGGGGAACCCCCCAACAAACTCTTCTCTTCCTCTGCTTGTATCCCCATCTGCCTTGAAGACCTTGGTGACAGTGTGGGAAAAGGAAAGGAAACATTTGCTTCCTTCCTGGCCTGTTACTTCCCAGAACTGCTAGCCTCCCCCTCATTCCCCACCCTCCTCCTGCAGGAGATAAAGGTGCATTTTCCCTCTGCCACCAGATGAGTCCCAGACCAGCCATCGGAACTGCACATAACCATAACTTGGACCTTGGTCCTGTGCCTAGGGACACGACATCAGGAGTCTGCGCTGACATGGTTTCTAACGCTACTTCTGCCATAGGTGGACCTCTGCATTTCTCAGCCAAAACATCTCGGCTGGAGCATGTTAATCTACATCGAATGTCACAGCACAACTTCAACAGATGCACCAACTACAATGGACAAAAAACAATGGACACAGCCTACAGCTGCATGTGGCAAAGTACAAAACATTCAAAATCCAGCGCAAAGCAACTGCTCTCTGATCAACGTAATACAGAACAGAGTTTATCCTTCAGAGAATCACAGAATAGTTGAGTTTGGAAGAGACCTCTGGAGGTCATCTGGTCCAACTCCCCCTTCTCCTGAGTCCAAAGAGAAGTAAGTGAAAAAAGAAAGAAAAATGTTTGTGCAGATTACTAGAAATCATTGAAGACTGCTCAAAAAGACCTGTCTGAACCAGCTTCTTAGGTAGGAAGAAAGAAGAACTGGTTGTCCATCAGTCTGGAGATGGCAACCCATATCTAGTGACCAACTTGCAGACCTGGAATGACTATGTTTTTGTCCTCCCTATAAAGAAATAAAATTTTCACGCACAAGAAAGGATTTTAAGCAACTACTTACTCTTGTTCCTCCGGCATCTCCTTATCACCTATGAAATACTCCTGAGGATCATTTTGTTTTGTGCTTTTGAGCATGGCTGTAGTTGCCTCCAAGGGGAGCCTGTTTAAATTGCCAGTAGTCTCCACGGTCATGATGAACCGTTCTTGACTCAGGCCAAAGCTGTTACCATTTTAGGTTGTTTTTTAAGAGACAGCTTGTGTACTATGGCAGTGCCTGCACTGGGGAAGAGTTTCTGGTCACTAGACTGAGCCAAGATCAGTGTGTCACCTAAGCACTGCTTCTTTCCTATAAGGAACTCACTTCTAATATCAAACAGGTTGAGAGGTGGGGAAGGATCTACTTGGCTTTAAGGCCCAAGATAACTGGCAATTATCAAAGCACAACAGGCAAGCTTGGCTAAAAATCTGATTAGGTTACTCATTATTCAATTCATACGAACACGTTTAGTGTACATAAAAGCACCCACATTGTCTCTTACAGCTCCCTCCTGCAAACACGGAGACCAGCTCCTGTTGCTCTTAGAACACTACATCAGTTAATCCCACATTTCAAATTCTCAATACTCTGTTGAAAAGTAAAGAAACAAGAAAAAACCAGGCTGTAATTATATTTCTAGCTCTCCAAACAATGTGAGCACGTTCACAACTACGGACGTCACAAGGCCAATTCTGCTAAAGAAACTGTTCTTTAACGGAAAATTAGCACATGCTGCCCTCCTGAGAGCATATTTCCCCTCTCACGCAGTAACTTCCTTACTGTCCTGTAATTATTTGTGTAGGAGGAGGTGCTATAATGTTTTCTGAGACGCTGCTAAGTGTAGATAGCCTCCCACCTCTTCCCAGTCAAACCACCTCCAGACAGATTTCCTTGCAGTCTTCATGCTGGCAGCACACACAAGAAAGCATGGTGGAGCAGTACGTGAATGGCGGGGGCTTTCCAAGAGCCCCAGATAATGGTGAGCTTTTAGAGTACAGTAAAGTGAATTATTAGTTTCATCAAATGTAGTTCTAAACAAGCCAGTCTTTACTCAGACAAATGTGAGATTAACACCACTGGAAACCTGAAAAAGGGCTGCAAGATCAGGTCATAGTGCAGAGAGGAGCATGCCAATTCTCACGTTTTTATCAGCTCAGCGGAGGCCTCGGCCCAACGCAGTGGGAGCTCAGTGGCAGCGGGGCAAGCTCTGGGCAGCACCACTGCTCACAACCTCTCCCCATCTCCATGATTCCAAGAGCCATACCCAGCTGCTCTGCCAAGCGCCCAAGCACAAGTCAGGCCACCAGATTTCCTGCAGACATCTAAATGCAAACAGCATGGGGTACATTTTTCCATTATAGATGTAGAAGTGGAAATGATCACGCTGAGGATTGAGAGAATCAGTTGGTGTGCCTTCCCCACTATTTTTTCCAAATGTGGTCTAAACCCCTCTGTTGTACACAGAAGAAAAGTGGAGGAGGAAGGCAGTAATATCATCTGTGCATATACCAAATGCAAAAAAACTGCTGTTGGACGTTTGTGCACTGCACTGAAAATTTTAAAAGGTGCAAAAACCTTAAAACTTTTAAAACCTGCCCTACAATAAGCCACTAAAAAAGTTATTTTTATTTGTTCAGTCAAGTGAAACTGTAAAGATGATTTCACAATGGTTTGCGAGTAGACACACAGCACAAATTCTGTAATAGAAGGCGGCTCCCTTCACCTATCAGGCTAAAAACCAGCAGGATTCATGCAACAAGAACTTCAACTCAAACTTACAAAAATTAGTAAATCAGCTCTTATTTCTGACACAGTAAGAGTAACTAACAATTTTTTAAAAGAATCTTTACATCAGGGTTGACCAAGCACCTAAAACATACAGTTTAAGATCATCAGAAGTTACAAATTCAACAGCAGATAGGACACAACACTGGCTTGCATGATACAGGTCAAGCACTGTGATAGGCAGACTGCCACATCCTTCTCATTTATGAATTTGACTGCATATATGAAGATGACTAGTATATTCTATATTACATTAATAAGCAGCACATCCAACCTTGTATTTTATAGACAACTATAATCTGAAGACAAATTAGCTATCTAATCACTTAGAAATAAAATAATTGGGCGCAGAGCTGTAGCTACTGTCTATCGCCAGTACTCCACAAATGACAATTCTTTCAAGTTTTTGCATTTTTGGGAACACTGCAAACAAATCTACTATGCTATTTTTTCTTTTTGCTCTGCAAGCTCACTGCTGCTTGTTCAGATGCATCAGAGACCTCTATCAGATCTGACATTTTAGTTAAACACTCAGAAGTACCATATTAGCTATTTTTCTTCTTAATTCAAGGACTAGCATACAAGAATGTGAACATTTCAGGAAGGAAAAAAATAGCAAGAGGTATATCTGATTCTAAGCATAAAATTAATGTGCCAGGAATAGTTTGGGGTGTATTTTATTCCAGCACCAGCTCAGTTTGTCTGAGTATGTCATCAGCATCCAAGTCATATCTCCTGGGGCAATCAGCGGCACTTGAATTGTGAGCCAATAGCTTTGGGACTAGTGAGAAGCTGTGATGATCCTGGGCAGCTCTGCTGAGCATGCGAAATGGCATCTCCCCACAGTGACTGCCTTCCGATCATAATTCTTGTTCATAAGCCTAATGCTACTGTTGACAGGACAGCCTTGAAGAGCAGTATGCAACTGATGAGGCTTCTAAAAAGAGAACAGGCTGTCGATCTGTTCATCTCTCTTCCTCTCCATGCACAGAGAAACATAAAGCATTACTTATTATGTATAGCCACAAGTAATTCAATGTTCATGCTCTAAAACAGGATCAAATCAGACAACCTCTGCTTCCTGTGCTTTTATTTATTTGATTTCTCTTCATGGAAAACAGCCTTTAATACTCTCGGTAACAAGAGAAATTATCCTTGAAATGATTGCTTCTGATTACACAGATCTCTCTCTTGCCACTTACTGCATCTTTTTTGGCAACACAGAATGTTTTGGATACTTGATTTCGCGTTTCCCCTACCTCTTGCCTCTCCCCTCTTCTTTGATGCACCTTTTTTTTTCTCTGGCATATACAGCATAGCCCTCTCCTAACTCAGGGCTGCATTGACACATGCATTAGCCTCAGTATAGTTCTCATTTCATTGTGTTCTCCCTTGTCTCTTTTCTTTATTAAAAACAAATCCCACAAACAACCAAACAACAGTGCAGTATTTTCTATTAAATCTGAGCATCACTACTGAACAGTTCTAGTGATCTTGTAGCTGACAAATTACTTGCACAGCATATGTAGTTTCTGCGTCTTTACCCGTTATTTTAAGGTCAAGAAAAAGAAAACCAGGAGGTGTGGCTGGATAAAATGAAATTGCATTGCAAAGCCAGTGGAAGAATGATGCTTTAAAACAGGTTTTCTGTTACTTTTAAATTCCCTGCAAGAAAGCCACTGCAATCTGAGATGGATCTCCACAAGAATGTTAAACCAAGATTTTTAAATTGTTCGTACAAGCATCAAACTCTGCTGCAAAGACACCTGCAACACAGAGAATAAGGAATCCTCCTGCACTGTAATGAGTGCACTGACAGTCACTTTATCAGCATTCCAGGATAGGCTGTCCTAGGGACGATATTGACAGAGTTTTCTATTACCATGCAAGAAATCCAGGCTAGATTCTTTTTCATTTTCTCAGTCACTGAGGTTGAAAAGCTGGCACAAATCTGAGCAGCTAATCTGATTCTTGTGGGAGGAAGCTGGGGAAGCAGGTGGGAGGAAACATTATTCCCTTTTCTGAGTCGGTTTGCAAAGGCTTTCACATAAAAACCCTCTTAAAAGATCACTTTTAATAAGCTGTCCATATAAACTTAGCTGACTGACTATGCCAAGGCTGAGAGGTAACAGAAGGATGTAAAATACTGCAAAGGAAGGGGAAGAAGAGGGAAGCATGTAAGGTGTTATATTTTGACCATTGCCCTTGCTCTGCACCTTTCCTTATCCTTTGGTTGCATTAAATCTTCACATCAGACATTATTCTACTTTTGTGTGTTGCCTGGCACATTTGACAAACTGCTACAAACAAAATAACTCCCTTAGCCACTGCGCTGAATGCAAGACATGTCTCCTGAGACCAGGTGCTCTAGAAGAAGTCTCTCTCATGCAAGGTCTCCTCAGCTATAAGCAAAGACACCATAATATTTGACTTCATGTTCACTGGAGGGAAATAATGAAATATTCTCCCTTGAGCCCCGAGAGGCGAATGGAAAACGCTACATCATCTTTTCCAAAGCATATGTTTCCTGCAAAAATCCAGAAAAACAGCCTGAAGCACTTGAATCCTTAACATTAGGAAGGCACCAGCTATGCACGTACAAATGGGGTATCCCTCCAGCACAGGGGGTCCCCCACAGTCAGTTTGTAACTAAACAGGGTGCAAGAGAATGGGCAACCGGAGCAGTGGCACCATGAGGAAGCACATGGGCTCATTCAGCTGGCCATAAATATAACCCCTCCATTAAGTTACCACACCAAGGTGTCACTGGCCTTTTCAAGCCCAGAGGTCTGCAGATAGAGCACGGCTCTGCTTTACCACGTACAACCACTGTTTTACAACATGACTCCCTGGGAAAATACTACAGAGGAAAAAGCCTTTCTAGGAGGCCCCGTTTTCTCCTCATAATCAGTATTTGTCTTTCACATCCGACTGCAGAATAAGGAAAATAATCTCCTTCAAAGACTTTGCATGTGACAGTACAAGATGGTTGTGGCTTTTGTACGACGTCAGCTGTAAGGCATCATGAACCATCTATGGGTGCCAGCAAACTCAAAGTCTGTCATCGTCTGGTGGTCCATGATGACAGACAGAGGCATGGGATAATCTGCTACCCTTTCTTCCCCACAGGTTCACAGTCTGATTTCTGAGTAAGGTTAAACCCTAAAATGTGAGGTTTAATAATAACCCTTCCAAAGTTTTCGTGCTTTTAATTATAACTCTGAATAATCTTCCTGTCCACACAAAAGTAACTAATTTCATTTTTGACCTTGAAGACCAAGTGATATCACAAAAGAACAGGAAAGAAAATAAAGCAAAACACCAGAGGCCTAAAGAAAGATCTCAGTCTCAACCAATAGGCAGGAAACGGGACTCCCTTAGATGCTATTTTAGCTGGTAGATCAAATAAATAAAAATAAACCACACTGTAATACAGGTAAGAGTTACAAGAGCCACTGATGGAAGAGTGTAGAATTGTAAAATGTGTCTATCAGCTACATCACCCTGTGCGCATTCTCTCTGGTCCAGGAACATAAAGAGACTAATAATTTCATTTTGCAAATGGAATGGTGACAAGTAAAGACACACAGAATAGAGAATTCAAACTGTCAATGCCTGCCTTTTGCTTGTCTCTTCTACCATCACTGAACAGGCAATTTAAAGCCCTGCACGATCGATCAACCTGGAGTCCCGTCAAACAAACTCTGCCTAGCAATCCAATTTCAATCCAGTTCTTGCATTATTTGTTGCTAACAGTATCCCTGCTTGACTCAATACAGCAATCAAACAAGCCATTACACAATACAGAGAACTATAAGAAATGAATGAAACAAGTTATAAAATAACAGTATTCCATTTCCTAAATTTCCAGTCTACAGTCCACACCAGATTCCCAGTTGGTATTTATCAATATAGCTCTAATGACCCATTAGGCCAATTCAGAGTGCTGCAGATCTGGCTGTTAGTGTTTACCATTTAGCATTGTCAATGAAAAAGCACAGGCAGTACTACTGATTAACCGAATGAACAGTCAGCTGATCTGCATTTTGTCCAGGCTCAGGATACATCTAATTTACACTGGATATGCTCATGTCTTTAAAAACAATACTTTAGCTGTTTCATACTAACACTACGTAAATACAACATTTCATAGTTATTTCCTAACATCTAATTGGATACTATCCTCATCCTCCCTCTAACTCATTTCAGCTGTTTTCATCCCCCTAGTTTAAAAGTTAACTTTGATGCAGTAAAATTTGCAAATTAGTAAATGTATCCTAAAGACCTTTCAAAGCATCCAAACATGGAATGTTTTCAGTCTTGAATGTGCCCAAAAAAAGCCATGTTTTCTCTGAACATCATGGCAATGACTGCAGTCCACCTAGACTGACTGTGTTTTGGCTTTAACACCACACTTCTTCAGCTTGGAAGTCAAAACATTGTTATCTGCAATAATCCCACAGCTGGTGATACTGGTAAAGTTGACAACATTGGTAAAGCTGAAACTTACAGTGCAGTGGTGATGCCAGCAGAAATTCTTTCATGCTTCTTTTGAATTCCCTAATAACTTCTGTGTCACCCTTTTCTTCTGGGTAGAGATTGCCCTTATTACTCAGGCAGGAATATCACAGACCAAACTGCCGTAACAACCCCTTCCCCTCCACTCTCTCGCTCTATGCCACCTTGAATATTTATTATTTCAAGGCATTTGCAAGGACTTGCTCAAGACAGCCCATTTCTGATCCATTTGTGAGAGGATGTCAGTGGCTTGTGTGAAAGGAGACTATTTGCTTTAAACCATTAAGTAATTCTTTAATAAAATGGCACTGGCAGACAGTGTCTCGGTTCGACAGTCCCACTCAACAGCCAAACACAATAGCAGCTGTTCCACACTGCTATTATTGCCATTTTTCAATGAGACTGTCAAAGCTGAGTCTTCACCAGACAGTGTCTTTTTTTCTCTCTGTCTTCCTTCCAGTTATAGACATATGTATTAATTCAGGAATTTGACAAATTTTGAGTAACTGAGATCTTTTGAAAAATAAAATCCTTGTTACTTCTTTTAGGAGCAGCTGTACTGGAAAAAAAAAAAAACAATCCAGCAAACCACTTGCTATTATCTACAAGAGGATTGAGTTGGATAGAGACCTAGATCTTCATATTTAACTTTGTTTAAAAAACTTTTTCACAACATTAACCGCTCTGTTGGATGCAGAACCACCCTCTTGCTGGGACATCACTGAAGCTGGGGAGCCCGTGGAGCCAAAGTTCCCAGGATCCCCCATCCCTACAACACACCATTGTGACCTAGAGAGCCGTGTGGAAGACAAATTTAGCGCTTAGCTTTGGTGGAAATCTCTTCATCGCTCAATTGTCACTTCTGTAAAACAGAGAATATTAATACACTCTCTCCCTTAAAAGTCCCCTAGTAAAAAATGCCACGTAGGAACTAGACATTGCTGAATTTTTAGTTGAGGCAGTACCTGGTGCAAGTAGACACTCAGTCAAAAGCTTAACATTATTCTTGTTAATGCCTGTCACGGACCATAAGGATATCCCCCTTGGCCACAAGAGCCACCTTGCTGCACTGCCGCCCTCCACCCCGCAAGGCCCCATGCCTCGGGCAGCCCCTCGGTGCCACTGCTAGTTCAGCAAGCTGAACACAGCCATGACGGCAGCTGCAGAGTCTGTATTTCATCCTTGAAGGCACACTGTGCTCCAGATGGTGCCATGAGGAGGATGTCATCCTCCCCTCCCGCCTCGGTAGCATCATCACTGATCGGACAGATGCCACGTACAATACAAGAGGCCTTGTTGCAGAAGTTCAATTTTGTGCTGTGCTCACGACTGTAAAATATTCACCCTTGCATAGAGTGAAGATGTACAATATTTTAAGAAGAAAGTATCAAAATAATTGCATGGCAAATTGTTTCTCACCTGTGATGAACACCTAGTCCATAATCTTCTGTTACTAGCAATGGAACTGACATATAAACAAAGAATAAATACCTCTTATCAGAGGGCATGTTTTGAAATCTAAACATACGCATCAAAAAACTGAAATTTGCAGGAAGCTCCTAAATCTGTTCCTGCAACTGGCAATCAGCCATTTTGTACATTACATAACTGACATACTTAATTAGCTCTAATCCACACTTTAAAATCACTGTCTAAAAAGTTTGCAATGCACTTGTTATGAAGCAGTTTTGCATCTTTACCAATACACAGTTGCTTTAATGTTACAGAAGTCACTAATGCAACAAAAAAGATCTCTTTTTGCATCATGAAATATGACGTATCTGTCTTACAATTAAGTACTCTGATTTTTTGAAAGCCACTTGCAAAATAATAGTTAAAAGTTTTAAAATCTCTCTTCATTGAACACAATAAAGAAAAAAGGAAGAATCACTCCTTTGCTATAGGGACCAGTATTTTTTTTAAATACATTTCAACAGGACACAGAAACCAATCTTCTTCAGTTCTTTTGAAAAACCCTCTGAGCATATACTTCTATGTTTCTGTTCCAAAGACCTTTGAAACTCCGACTTGAAGAAGTCCGTCTATTGCTGGGAGTCAGCGACATCTACGCT
>NW_008823967.1:182918-185999 GCF_000699105.1 Pygoscelis adeliae
TCTTCCAAGTGAGATAGACAGTTTTAAGCCTGGCAATGCTTAACTACAACATGCAGTTATCATTGTTATTGAAGAGGCAGGAATTTAAAATTGAAATTAAAAATTTCTGCCCTTTATAATAGTGACGTAACTGTTGGTGTTTCTAGAGTTCAGATCTCATTACTATACAGTTCTTCAACATCCACAGTTGACTTCTGAGCATTGTTCCAGGCAGGTTTAATGCAGCCCAGTTGTCAAGTGTGGAGTTTTATGAATTTGCTGGATCTGCTAAGTGAACCATAATTTCCCCTAAGTAGTAAGAATAAAAAGCAGACCTGGTGCAGGTGAATGAAAACCAAAGGAATAATCAGCACAAAACCTTGAGATTAAAAGCTTTTGAATTGCAAGCTATTTTGTCTGAGCAGAGACTGGCAATACAATGGCTTCTTTATTTGCTGCAGTGCATTTCAAGCACAGGTACTTCTCACTCCAGGTGCTTAGCTGTCCAAATAAAAAAAAAATCCCAGAATTGCACCTGATCCCCAAGCAAAAGATATATTCCGCCTTTTGCCTTATTCCACTAACATACCTCTCTCTCTCTGTGCAGAGATACAAATCCACATTAAATACTAATTGTTTCCTTCTTCCACAAGACGACAGACTTCTCCAGAAACAAGATAGTTCAATTATTTGCATACAGAAAGTCAGATTTCGTGGCACTGATTGATTTTCACCAGTCAAGCAGCAACAAAGTGGCATGCATGCAAGGGCACTGCACTCTGGACAGTAAATTAAGTGTTCAAGGATGACGGTGCAAGTGTGCATGCAGGTGCCAGGCATAGGTTTGTGTATGATGCCACACATAAACGGTCCATAGAGAGGAATAGGAGACATACGGCAACCGATCTGTGCTGGAATCCATCCCAGTCCACTGCATGCTCTATTTAGTGGCTGCACACAGGCACATCACCCAAAAAGCTCGCTCATCCTGTGCAGCAAGAAGAGCTGAAATGGAGGCAGAATATGCCCCTCAGTGTAGGAGGAAAATGAACAGTGAGCAAAACTGCAGTCCCCACCCTCATGTCACCAGTTAACAGTTTTGCTGGTATGTGACCTTTTGTTTGCCATCAAATCATCTCCCTAGCAGTCAAATCATATGTTTGTCTACTCATCAGATCCTCTGAACATTCAAACCACCTGTTCACATACACAAAGGCTGTTTGGATCCTTCCTGCCCTCTATTGTGGCAGCTCAATAACTAAGACAGGGAGCTCCCAGCTGGGTATGAGCAGCAGAGAAACACCACACAGCCAGGGGGGAAAGAGATGTCAGCAGAGCACACTTACATAGGGAGAAAATTAGAGTCTAGAAACTCAGCAACAAGTCATCCCTTTTTTGTGAGTGTCATAAAAGAAAGATGCTCACAATAATTACTACAATAGCGATGTTAAAATGTTAATTTGTACAGTACTCTGTGGAGCATGCAGTTCTGATTGACGTTTTGGCTGGAAAAGGAATCTTACTTAGCTATCTCTGTTTGCTGAATTAAAGCACTAATAGAGTTTGATAAAAATGATGTCACCCTATTTGAAACCAAGCCAAAGGAAAGAAATGGTTTTATGATTTTGCTCCTGCAACTGTACAGTGATATTGAGACACAGAGTTCCAGGATCTCAGTATGGGTGGATTTGAATCCTCAGCATTAAAAATTGTGGGAAATCTTTACAAAATTCTAGCAGTAAAATCACCCCCAGCTGAACACATGCTGTTTGCAGGAGCAGCAATGCTTTGGGTATTTAATATCATCACACAGATGAACATCCACTTAGCTGGTCCATGTTTATCACCCTGACCATGTTTATCACCCCGACCACTTCACCCAGTTGTAGCCACTTAAAATTAAGCCTCTCATCTAAACTGGTACTGGTCATCTAAATTCCTGTGGAGATAAGAGAGGAAGAAGGGGACCTCGGGTGTGTACTTACCTTGTCCAGATACAGGTGTCTAATATAAGTTAGGATAATTCACCAGTGGAGGTGATTCTTTTCCTCCACTCTTTAAATGAGAAAACAGCTCACTTCAAGCAGCTAAAATTAGGCGAGATGACTCCCAGCATACATACCTCCGCTATTAATGAATGCATCTTTAAGGGGAGGGAAATACTATCCCTATATTACTAATGGGCAAGTTAGGGTCTCGAGAGGCTGAAAGTCATACCTTAAAAGAATGTGAAGTCCATCTACATGAAATTTTGAAATTTAAAGTCTAAAACTATGACCCTGAAAACCCCTCTGTGGCAGACAGGCAATGAGTAGAAAGTCTTACTTCTCACCACAGCATTTCCCAAGCAATGAGAGTTGCCCAGAAATGAGTCAGTCTCATGGATGGAACAGCTCAGTGCCCAAATGGCATATAATCGCTGTTTGGATGCACAAACTTAAAGTGTCCTTGCTCTAAATCCCTATTTAGGAACTAAACTGTGAGCACACACAAGAGAACTTCAGAAAGACCTGAAGGTGCTCAGTAACTCCAGACATCAGGCCACATGGTCCAGAAGGAGTATGGTTAAGGGATAAGGGGTGTGGTTGGGGGGCAGGGGTGAAGACAGTTGAGAGTGCAAACAGTTGAGAGTGCAAGAAGTCTGGAAATCCAGGCCCATAATATTTCAAACTGAGCACCAGGAATGTTCAGTTTGTTTTGGGTTTTGTTTTTGTTTGTTTTTTTTTTTAATTATTTTTAAATGTACTCTCCCATATTCAGCAATATCTCCATTTCTTTTCTGTCTCACTGAGGTACAATTACAGCAGTGACATCTGTATCAGGATAGCTTGAAGAAGTCCTCATTGAGGAGCATGGCTGCCTTGCTGAAGATACAAGTTGGAGACTTCTACAGAGACACATCACAGACAGTCTGTATCTCTGCCAGGGTCTAACCATCTAAGGATAAAAAGAAATGCATGAAGTAGAAATAAAAATCAAAAGAGGAGAGCTGAAAGAAACACTAAGATAATAACTAACAGCATAAAAAAAGGTCACAGCTTATCAATTGCTTGCTAACTGCTTCAATCAAGCTTTTACATCACGGTAGAGCTCAATTTTAGG
>NW_008823967.1:186030-188374 GCF_000699105.1 Pygoscelis adeliae
TTTCTCCCCCACAGAAACACAGAAAAAAGCGTAAGAGAAAGGGTGATGGCACTTGTGGGAAATGCTGAGTCAGGTTCAAGAGAAGAGGCCATTACTACACGAACACAGGCAAGAACCAATCCTCCATGGCTCCCAGGACTCACCAGTTGGGCTGAGGCAAGCTGGGCTCTGAAACCAGGGGTGAGTACCCTGTGTTTGATGTAACAGGTAGGGAGGTATGGACAAGGACAAAAGGAAGGAGCGCCTGCAAGACCAGAGTTGCTGTTATGGGTCTTGCAGAAACACCCATGGGGAAATGCACCGTTCTCTTTGCATGTTTGCTCTACACAAGCGATGTAGACAGGAAGGTACGTATCCACACACAGCCCAGAGAGAACCACCACAAGCTCTACTTGAGTGCTCTCCGTAAGCTACAAGACAGACGTCCTACAGAGAGGAACGGCATATCACCTCATGACACCTTGTGTGGACAAACTAAAATTACACAGGCCATCTTGGTATTTCTCTCCCCATGACATGAGAACAGTGCCCAGATGGCGCATCCTTGGTGGTACGAGGGAAAGCATCTTTTGGGAAATGCTCAGGACGACCTAGACTCCATTTGATATCCAGACAGTGACACTTTCATGTTTCACAGATTGAGCTACTCAGACTGTGTTTATTCTTAGATGGCACTAGCATTAGATTAGTGTCAGGTTATATTTTTGTACTTAGCTTGAAGTCTGCTGCTTCCATTTCAGGCCTGGAGAAAGGTTTCTATACCTAAAAGTGTATCCAATTTTTTCCAATTATAGCCGCCGGTCCTCAAGATAGATGGACTATCACAGCCGTAAGGAAATTACCGCAATACAGGAAGATACTGAATTTGGTGTCTGAATGGAGATTGGCCAAAATGAAGAAAAAGGAAGCCACGTTACCATTTAGTTCTCAAATTTGCACACCATACCCAGAAGACCTATACCCCCAAACCTCTAAGTATTACTCATTTTTAACCACTATATACAACTAGGTAGAGAATTTCAAACACTGAGAAGTCATCTCTTTCACTCAGCTACTCAATTCCACAGGAAATAATTGAAACAAGAAATGTGCTCCAACACACTAAAAAAACCATTCCTGAAACAAAACCAAGCACTATACAGCAAACCCTAAAATGTTGCCAAAACAATTTGATAACAGACAAAACAAGAAAAAAAAAAAGAAATCTCATTAACATGATGAAAACACCCACCATCAGCAACAAATTGACCTGGAAACCCTATGAAAGCATCAAGAAAAATAACAGTGTCAGATTGGACACCCTTGGACACAAATTCGGAGCGAAGTCCTTAAAAAGACTATTTCTTGAACAGCAGCAGGCTAATAAAAACCCAAACCTCTTAAACTTGTAATAATTTTGTGAACCCTAGGTTTCTTCGTTAAGCTAATCCCATTAACTCCTGATCAACAGGTAACAAACTCAGCTGCCAGCTCTTAACAATACAGGAAATGACACTTGGCCATCCGTGGCAGTAATTTACCTTTTCCTCTGCCAAGTAAATAACTATTAATCTCAGATTGCTCTAATATCTATCTCGTCATTACGATGAGAAAGAAACCCCAGAAGCTGTGTGAACTGTCTTGCTATAGAGGTGGCACTTGCTCAAAGGCAAAGCCCGCTCTCTGCCCGTCACCTCCACAACCCCTCCCTGCACACGTGCACAACTTTTCCTTTTGATATGCTATTGGCATCTGGGGAAGACACACACATTAACAGGCAGTTCATGGTCCAAGAGAAAGGAAAGATGCCTATAAATAAAAAGCATTACACATAGGCAATTGTGCAGATATTTTGTCTATGCGCTTCTTTCCACCTGCACAGCATTGGAAATCAACATTTTTTTAATTTGGTTGAAGAAATGCATAGAAGGTTGGCTCAATTTTGTGCTTTCTATGGGTTACATCACCTGACTCGATTGCCAAACACAGTTTAATATTTCCAAATATAGCCCCTGTATGTCTTTTTCTGAAGTCTCTCAGTGAAGGGCTGGACACAACTTTGGTTGTCCCTGTTCCCAAAACCAATTATGTTTAGTGGCACATCCCCTCCTATACACTCCCTCCCCAGCCCTCTCCACTCCCCCCAACCTTCTGTTAGCAGCAAAGAAACAAAGGAAGAGGAGATTGTGACTAACATTAGGCACATCTCAACTGAAGCCTGTTGTAGCATTTTCCCATAAATCTGTCAGTTATTTCCTAATAATTATTTATTGATTCATTTGTATCCAAACACAATAGCTTGTGTCACAACTGGTGCACAAAACTGACAGAGAACTACATCGTTTCTTAACATGGCTGTATTCCT
>NW_008823967.1:188406-217749 GCF_000699105.1 Pygoscelis adeliae
TAACAGCCTTGGGTTTTGCAGAAAATGTAATGCAAAGGTACAATGGTGAAGTGAAGGGTCAATCTGACCTTCACTTTGACAGGTTTTAGACATTAAAGGTTAACACACACAGAAGATGTTAGCTCTGTCTCAGGGACTCCTTTCCAAGCACTCTTTTGTGCACAGAAACAATGTTTCTGCATAGAATCATAGAATCATTTAGGTTGGAAAAGACCTTTAAGACCATCGAGTCTAACCGTAAACCTAACACTGCCAAGTCCACCAAAGAATGGCATGAGTACAAGTGAGACTTAAAATGATACTTTAACTGGCTTTAGATAAATCAGTGCAAGCCTCTCAGAGGACACTTACATTGATTAAAGCAGTTCAGACTGCAAGATTGCTATAAGAGACACTGTGTCCACAGAGTGTGCTCCTCTCTGCCCACCCCGGCGGGGGGATCTGGCTTGGAGAGCAGACCTGCGAGGGCTGGCACTTGACAGCCATCTGCAGCGGTGATGCTCCCAAGTGCCTCCCGATTCCTGCGT
The DNA here is from genome assembly GCF_000699105.1 of Pygoscelis adeliae. Taxonomy (NCBI): domain Eukaryota; kingdom Metazoa; phylum Chordata; class Aves; order Sphenisciformes; family Spheniscidae; genus Pygoscelis; species Pygoscelis adeliae. The sequence continues at coordinate 188,934 of NW_008823967.1, forward strand.
TTTCCCACCGTGTGACAGAAATGGTCTCATTAGTGATGCATCATAACCTCATTTTTCATGACTAGGGTTCATCTTCTTTTCATTATGGATGCAGTAATTAGTTAATGAGGAGGAACTGCCACTGTTAAAAGACTGAGTTGTAACACAGCTATAACGATTGGCATGAACTGGATTTCAAAACCTGAGTGGAGCCATAATCTGTTGTTTAACAGACTTTGCAGCTCTGTCACACTGAAATTTCTACATTTGCATTTGATATTACAGAGTTACTACATTTCTTCCCCCTGCCCCTCCTCCCCAGTAATATACAACTCTAAAGGAAACGAGAAGAGGGGATCAATTTTCAAAGACAGTTGGAAATTTAATTCCACAAGTACAGAGGAATTCTGAATAGAATATTTTTATCTAGGTAATACTCGTAAGCCAGAACACTGACAAGTACATATTGTAAACTGCAGGCTCCAAAAAAGCCTCCTGTTCTAAAATAGAAGCAGCACTATTTAATTACTTCACCAATTTCTCTTCTGGCAAAAGCATCAGCTAAGTAAATATAATACTTCAGTGTAGAGCTGTGATTCCTTATGGCTCTGGCTTTGGCCAGGTTGACAAATAAAACTAGCATAAACCTCAAAACCTGGGAGGCAAACAGTTATCTCATTAAAGTGCAGCACATTAACTTGCAGCCATCAGCTCTGCTACATGCTGTGCTGTGAATAAATTAACTGTGAATTCAGAAGAATTCTGGCTGGCTCTGTCTGACAAGGTTTATTACTGTGCATATACCAGCAATCATCTCCCCAGTTTTGCAGGAAAAAAACATTAAGGAGGCAAGAGCAAAAGAGTCCAAGTTTATCTTCTCTGGCAGTAGAGTGGCTAAACTCGTAATGCCAGAGATGGCCTCACATAAATGCTTCGATGGCAAATACACAAACGGAAGCAATCTTTTGGACAACCACCAGTGAAGTAGATATTTTGGTGACCTACCATTAGCAGCTTCTCCTTGTGGCCATACCTACTGAGTGGCTGTTTCTTATGCAAACATAGTCCATGCTCACTCAAACAGAAATGCAATCTGAGCACCAACTATGTTGGGTTCTGGCTGAGTCAGGCACATATCACAGTGGCAGTCATTGAACAATGTATTTTCCTGGGGAAGAAGGAAATACTTCCCCATCTTCTTCAGTTCTTTGCCACTACTTCTTGTAGTGTTATTAAGCTCCTTTATCCTGGCAGCATAAAGAGGCTATAACATGTTAGTTGTATTTCATCTATTTCAAATGAAAGAACATTTGACTACAAAAAACAGGGATTAACATTTCTCTTCCATTGTACTTTGTTAAGTTATATCCCACTAATGAAAATCAGGATTTGTGACCATCATTCTGTATTTCCAAATACAGACATCATAGAAATTAATGAATTTTAATTAGGCAAAACCAATAGACAACCAAACACGAATGAGGACAGAAGTGAGACGACCATCATTCTAGCTGGCTCAGGTCTTCCAAGCCAAAAGCACAAATGCAGGCATTCATGACTAAAGTCATAGCAGGTCAGTAGCACAAGGAAGGAACGCATAAATACACACCAACAAGTTTTATATCTGTGCTTACAGGATATCATTGTTCAGATGGGCTCAGTATTAATTTATTACTATATAATCTGTGGCATGAGCTGTTTAAGACCTTATGGCTGGATTAGCTCAATGGAAGCAGCATTATGTGACAACAGTCAAAGAATACACAAGAGCAGAATTTGGGCCACTAGCATAACTATAAATAGAAGCACACAAAACCATTTTCTTCTATTAAGCTTAACACCTTGGCCTCCGGGAAAGTAAAATACTGTAGCTCCATGCTTATTTAAATGTGCAGACACATTAAACCATATAATGTCAGAAAGTGTCATGGACAAATGCACAATGAATTCCAATTAGTTCAGATTGACGGGGAATTCAAAATTAACCTCTTATTTGTCAATATTTCAAAGCCCTATTACGTTCCATTTAGCAGAGAACATCCTTAGTACACATCCAGCAGCATCCTACAGAACAAACACCGCAAAGCTGGGGAGGATGACAAGCATTTAACTGAAGAAGGTAGAAGGACACGGAGTTTGCCTTAAGCCTCCAAAGCCAGTGCCCATTCCACTGCTGAAAGTTAATTCTACATCTGTATTCCACACTTTGAAAAATTTTCTTACCTCTAATGAGTCCTAGCAAGCAAGGTTCCTCTGTCCATTTTCTTCAGTCTACAGATGTAAAACTTTCACTTCAAAAGCAGCATCATAGTGAAATTAAGACTCTTCCTTCTGTCCAACTGATGATATGTGCAGTTGCAGAGATAGCATCATTTCAGCTTGAAAACATGGTGCATATATCCTTTGCAGACTTCTGACCTGGCACATGTTCTTCACGATATTGTCCCTGGAGAGGCGACTGCTCTCTCCTCAACCATCACCATTTCTGAAGCCCTTCAAACCCACCAGAACAACACTAGAACTGGAAACAAACTGTGGCATCGCATGAATGTGGGTAATCTGACGGCATCATCTTACAAATTCTAATCTCACTGTAGCAGCTCTCTGAATTGCTTTTAGGTTTTATTCCATGCCTCTGTTCTCAAGAAGGGAGTTGAAATATCTCTGTGTCTGTCCAGAGAAAGTAATTACTGATCCTTGGCAATGATGACTCCTGGCCAAAGATTACTGTCTTGCTAATGGTTCCTAACCACTGTACCGAACACAAATATTCAGCAGCCATTGGGGGGGGGCGGGGGGAAGGGGTGAAGCAGAGAGAGAAGATATTAAAAATCACAACTCATAAATGGAAAATGGAAAAACCTCAAAGAAAAGAGACAATGCAGTAAAGCAGATCATCTACAGTGGAAGAGACCAGACAAGAACAGAAGAAAAGGCTGTGCAAGGGGATAGAAATAGAAACTGAATCATAATGACCTTGTCAACAGTGCATGAGATTTTCAGCAAAGCCAAGGAAATGTAGAGGAGGTTTTACATATAGGCATTTGGTATTTTGCTTCAGATGACCCATACTTTATTCTATAGGTAGAATACATGTGTTCCAGAGATGCTTCTGTGTGAAGTTCCTGTTAATGGTCAGAGTCGTGAACGAGCCCACTCTACGCCACTGTCCACACACAGACGGAGCTTTGCCAAAGGCATGCTTTAGCTACTAAGGCGGCTTTGAGGCAGAGAGATGGCACTTGACCTGTGGCCCTAAATCCTACAGTTTCATAACCTGAGAGGAAGTACCAACACCAAGTTATTTGCAGGGAATGTGCCCCCAAGACAGGGTTAGTCAGCTGAAGTGTAATCTTGCAAACATGCAAGATCAAAGCATGGGGCTGCTACAAGTGCCTGGTAGCCACCTGCAGCTGGAAGGTGGGCTGCAGCTCTCACACAGAGGAGCTGGGGGTTTAAAGCCACCCCACACCAGAACACAATCCCCGCTTCTTCAAGTTTGCTTCCCCCCAGAAGCTTTTTCCAGCCAAATCAGATAGATTATGTACAGGTGTTGGGGAAAAAAAATAAATTGAGAGAAAGGAAATAATTGTCATTTATCTTTTAAAAACCTGGGAGATGTCCAGACACTACAGTAGAGTGTCTGTGCAAGGATCCTGTACTTGAACCTAACTTCTCTGTGGTACTTTAATTTACAAGAGGTAAAGATATGAACTATCTAGTAAATAAAAATAATTTGCCTTCACAAATACACTTTTTTCTTTGCCAAACAGTACAGCAATCACTACTACGAAGTACCTGAGCAGACACAACTTATGTATGTTCTCTGAGAGTTCCCACATGGGTTCTTGTCAGAGCAAGACAGGTATTGCTGCTCAACTGCTTCTGCACCACCTGGTGTAGGGTGCCCATGTGTTCAGTGTCACACACATGGAGAACAGAGTAACAGAGAATTGGAGAAGATGTTGGCAATGTTTACTCTGAAAAAGGATTGTTCGGCTTCTGAGGTTTTCCTACAACGATATAAGAAATTTCTAAACAAGTTTTCGTTTTCTAGCTTGTTCATTTATCACTCTATTTGTCCCATATACTTTGTGCAGGTTGCAAAATGAATTCTAATTTCATCTCTTATGAACTTTCAAAAGGGAGCTGTCACCCGAATGAACACAGAAAAAAAATATATGTACACATGTACAAACACACACACACACGTGTACGTGTTGGAGTCAATGCAATGATTAATGCATGCCCAAATAGTTGTATCTAATAACCAAGTGATTACTTTAGCATCACGTGAAACCTAGCTCTTTTTCCTTTGAAGGGGTAATCTGCTTTCCTGGGGAGGAAAAGTTTTGCTTTGTCTTCAAAAAAGCAGACTTCAAAACAACCAGAATTTGGCTCAAGATAGTTTTTCAGTTCTTGAGACCTCTACTCTCACTCACTCATCAAAAAAGCCCAGCAGCCAGTGCAACACCAAGTGTGGTCCTTTACCCTGTTTTTTGGGGGGTTGGTTCAGGGTTTGTTTTTTTGATTTGTAAACAAATTTAGGATTTTACTAAAATTACCCCTGTGTAGAACTTAAGCATGCTAAGCTATGGGCAGCCTCTGCCCTGGACATCGTACAATCTAAAACAGGGACAAGAGATGGACGGACAAAAAGAGTGCAAAGGAAGAAAAACACAAATCTGCATAACACTACTGGTGGCAGCCACGAATGGAGAGAAAAATTAATATTTCAAATCCCCGTTCATGTTTATGTCGGGTTTGCATGTGTTCCCAGTGCAGGAAGAGTAACAGCTACTGCCAGGGGCACCCTTGGCTCTCCTACCTGGAGGGTTGGTCTAACAAGGAACTGACTTACCAAAGAAACATCATGCTGGTCTCTAGCAAGTGTTTGATCATGAAGATGCCACTGCTCATTGCAGGGGCGGTTGGACTAGATGACCTTTAAAGGTCCCTTCCAACCCAAACTATTTTGTGATTCTGTGATTCTATGTAACTGTACAAATTCAACAAGATTTAAAACAAACCATCTCCTAACTACTCTTCTCAGCATGCAAGGCCTGTGCCCAAGTACAAGCGCAGAGCAAGCCCAGGCTCTTTAGTTTTCAAGCCCTCTGAGTACACACAGCAGCAAGAGGGACAGGTTGGACCAATCTGCCCCTGGGAGTCGATTTTTAACAGTGTGTTTCAAAGAGCTAACTTCCAGAATTTAAGAAAGAAACCCCAGTCACTAAAGCATCTCTCTGGAGGAAAGGTAACCGAGTAGTCTTGAAGTCCAAATATGAGTGATACTACTACTTTCACTCAGCTTTGAGGAGGTAAGTTAGCTACAAATCTGTGTTCAGCTGGTTACAGTATTTGATGAAGAGAAGGTAGTCTTTCAGGTACTTTTAATAACTTTTAATAACCACTTCTCAAATCAGTGGCACACCTGGTGTCCAACACAGAGCTAAGGACACTGAATATTGCCAGCTCCGACGTACCAATTAAGTAGTGATGAACTTTGAGCAGAAAAGTCATACTGCGTTTTCATCTCTTTACCCTGAAGACCTATACACAGAGGATAATTAATTGAGAAGATCACTATAGATGAAAGCCTAGCTCAACAGTTGGAAAAAAACTTGAATGGATTAATTATATATACACACACACTTAAAAAAAATAGTATTTTTCTTTCATTCATATATATATATATGAACGAAAAAGTGTGCAGGACTCCTCTAAATGGGAGCCTAAAGAGCTACCTTGCACATGTACAGCCACCTTTAAAAGGCTGTGATGGATCCTTGCAATCATTTGTTACATCCTAATCCTACTCGCTGCCCTCTCAAGGAATTCAAGAACATGTGGTAAAATCAGGACACCCAGACAGAGACAGACAGTACTCTGCCCTGCTTTAGGGAAGGGAAAAACATGGTCACATAACGAGGCCACTTTCACAATGCCTTGAAAATATAAAAAAACTTGCTGTCCTTAGGGGAGCCCACATGCATCTACTTAAGGTTCAAATGGGCCAGCTTAGGGCAACACATACATGGACCTCACTACTGACCTAATTCTGTCTTCTTTAGAGTGTAGTTTTATGAATTCCAGGTGATTTGAAAATCCACTTTTACCAGTTCCCATGAAAGTAAACTCAAATACCTTGTTACCTGAGCAAGTGTCAGCAAAAATCCCAAACTTGCAGGTACACACTTGTTAAATATGTTAAATACCACAGAAAAATATTTTCATTCTCTAAATCATCACCTGGCGTTAAGCACCTGGAAGCCTGAAAAATATATACAGGTATCATTTGCTTCTTGGGAGTCCAGTGCTTGTGTCATAAACAAAAAATTAAAAAATGTTTTCATGCATATTACCCTTACCTTTTGCTGATCACCTATTGAAAAGATTCACTGCCTTTATGTGGCTTATAGGGTTTTTTTCATTATCTTGTAGCTCAGCTGTTCACGCTTCCAGTTCTTACACATATTCCAAGCATATAGATTCACTCTTCATATTATGTAGCTTAGGCCACAGTTTGCTTTGAAACAGTGAATTTGGATGGGACTAATAATACTGTCTGCATTTTGCAGCCTATTTATCAGTCAGATTCATCAATTTATTCTCCTCTGAGTAGTGGCGAGTAAAATCCCTCAGATTAGTTTCACACACATAATTGCTTCTCATAAGAAAGGTTATGTGAGTGTCCAGGAAAGTTCACTGGGTCACTGCATTCAAGAATTACCTTCTCATACTTTTAATTTACCGTATCCCAAATGTTTTTAACCTACTGAACCAGGGTCACAGCCACATAGTACCCTGCTCACATTCTGACTTTTTCTGTTTTGAGGATATGAGTAAGCTTTTAGAATTTAAGCTTTTATAAAACATCCTGAGAACAAAGCTCTACCTAAGCAACTCTGATACTGGAAGGATTACATTTTGGCCAGAAAAACTGAACACAAGTTACAGCTGAAAACGTGTTTTTCATTGCCACAGCCTGCTCTGTCTACCCCAGTCTACCCCATGACAGTCTATGTTTATAAATTCATTCTAAACTGTCCATATTTGAGATCTTAGTCTGCTGAAGGGAAAATAAACATCCAAAGAAAAACCCTTACCAAGGGTTACTTTTTCTGCCAAAAAAGAATGAAGAGGCAAAAGAAACTACCCAATTCCAATACTACAAAATAATGGTTTGATTTTTAAAAGATTGAAGATGAAAAATTTCAAAAATAATGTCAAAAGACAGTATGCGTAAGGAAAGCAAAAATTATACAAGTCAACAGGATTGCACTATCTGTTGTATAAGTCAATTAAGTAAGTCTAATGATTATGAAGGAAGAAATAAAGTGAGAAAAAAAATCTAGTTATAAGAAATTGTTGTAGCCATGATTAAACGCCCTTGATTAACTGTGCTGCAATTATTACTCCGTGTTCAATCTGGAGAGCAATACTGTGTCAGCCCACATATTCTCTGCATATTGTTTGAGTATTTTCAGATATCACTGCCTGTTTCTGGCTCCTAAAAAACAAACTTTTGCTCCTAAAAGACTAAAAAAGACCCACTGCTTCAGAGCATGTGCAAGTAAACCAGTCATTTAGCACGTAAAATTCCTCCTGAAGCAAACAGCAAAATTGGCATTACAGTGAAATATTCTTTCATAACCTTGTCAGGAGTAGCCTCTGCCTCTTGCAGGCTTTTTGGGGGTTGGCTTTTTTTTTTTAAATAAAAAGAAGTGATAATGGTTTGGTTTCTGACAGAGACCTCAGAAGCCTCTGCAAAGTGGTCATACTACCACACATTCCAGGTATTGCAGGTAATAGAGAAAGGATTATTTTTGTTAGACCATTGATCCTAAACTAACAAGACATGTTGACCATTTCATAAAATATTTTCTATTACTTAAATCAGTAAGAGATAACAATAATTTTTTATGTGTGATCACCTATCAATCCAAGCTTACACATTTTATTGTTCAAGAATGCCTGCAAGGTATTATTTTAGAGGAAAGTAATCTTACATGGTTGGTTTACAGAACAGAAACACCCAAGTATCTACAGATTCACACCAAAATCATATTAGAACTCAATATAGGCTGTTCAATATAAACAGCCTACAACAGCCAGCTCCCCAAGAAAAGTGGATTTAAAACACTGAAGGCAGAAACGTACTTAGCTCTTGAGTATTTCCAGCTCATCTTGGCTCTTTGTCAAGAGTTTCCATCTTGCAAGTTCTACTTCTGATCTAAGTCCACACTCACCAAAAACTGAAATATGTAACATAAGTGGTTTAAAAAAAATATCTATATTACAGATGTCACAGAAAGGGAAGCTTTCAACTAGAAATCTGTTCATTTTTGAAACAGCTTTAAAATAGGAGCTTAATATGGGGAGTTTCGATGGAGTACACCATTCTGTACAGGGGTGTTCAGCTCCCTGCGAATGAATCCTTTACAAGAAATGTCCTATTTGTAAAATGACCCAGACGGAAGTAAGAAAACCCTCAAGATCTGGAACAACTCACAGAATAAAAAGCTACTTTGACCTCAGAGGCTTTCTGAACAGAACTAGCTGAACATTTTTCATGGTCTTGAAAAAGCATGCCTCTCTCCATCCAGCATCGCCAAAAGATTTAGAAGATGCACAAGTATTTCAGTGGAACAAAAGCAAAGCTTATGGCATTTTTAATAGCTGGGAATAGCAAGAATGTACAAGGGATGCAGCATATCTGCTTGCCGCTGTTCTTGCTCTTCCTTCCCTATGACTCTGCATACAGTCACTGCTGGAGAGCAGAACAATGGGAAGATGGCAGTACAGCTATTTATATGGGGTTTTAAACTTAACATCTTGGTTTGAAATAAATCCTTTGGGTTTGATATATCTTGCCATTACTGAATTAATACATTTAAATTGGCTTATGATTGAACTATTTTTTTTTTATTTTTTAAATGAGAAAATGCCTATTTTTTCATCTCAAATAAAGTATTCCTTTTTTGTTGGCTTTTGTCAACAGCTAATGAAAAAAAGCATCTGTTACTTTCCAAGTTCTTTTCCTGACAATATGGATTTTACTGGAAAATAACAACAGTTTTAGGGGATTTCAGATCAGGGTCTCTTTACAGACCTCTAAGGCCACAATAGGTAACAGTTACTTATGCTGGACTGTTGCATAGTACAGAAGAAGAAATCTGTTCAAGCCACAGAATAATTCCATTCAATAGACTCTACAGTAACCCTGAAACCTCATGCTGAGATGGAGTGTTTTTTCTGGACAGAATTCTAATCTTGCTTTAACAGATTTCACTTCTCAATCTATCAGTTGTGCTAGCAGTCTCATTGGTAAAAACGCACAGTTTAATTCCAGGCTGAATATATATGGAGTAAAAATGACATTTATATTTCACTTCTTGACTACCCCCAGAGCATGCTGTGATATTTATGTTCCTACTGGAGAGCCATCCTGAAAAAACATTGCTCATATTCTTTAATCAGACTCAGAAACATTTTCATACTCTGTAGGAAGAGACAGTTCCATCAAAAATATGAATCTCACAGGGTCTCTCACACCAACCTTCTTCATGGTCTTGATGTAGCAAATGGTCTCCTCAGGATTTCATAATTTCTAGTGTCAGAATAAAATGTGTCATTAAAAGCTTTAAAAGGGCAGCTTGTGGAAATGTTTACAGGACACCATCTTCAACTGACCTCCAAAGATACTGAGACTGAAATGCACAGGAACAGCAAAGACTTCAGCGTCTTCTCCTCATATCGCCAGGTTCCCCCTCCTCCCTTTGGCTGGGGTAAATGATTTCTCACCATTTGCTCTTGAGGCTTTGAAATCCTACTCTGACAAATTACACAGCAATAACCCCTTCTTAGGCAACCAGAGAACTGTGATTATGGAGCACAGCACAGTAGAATGACACTGCCACATACCTGAACCTCAAATACTCTTTGAAAGGCATAATGTCTTCACGAGGGTAAAAAGAGGATTGTCTTAGGGATGGAAGGGCTGTTCAGGTAGTATGAACAGAGTAACAAATACTGTGGTAATCGTGTGGGGTTTGGCTTGGTTCTTTCTTCCCTTTGCAGATTCAGGAACAGGTCAGAAAATTAGCATCACTCTCTAAAGGAGAAGAGGATAATTTGATATCATCTGGGCTCCCCTGCTAGGTATCACAGCATTTTAGCACACATATTCAGGAATTGTGTAAATTAAAACTAGCAGGAATTCTTTTTAAGTATGTATTTTTACAAGATAAGCTTCAGAAAGGGAGACACTAGTCACTTTTTCCACATCACCAAACCTCTGGTTTGCTTTCATCTTATGGAAGTATTTCTGCAACACAGGATGCGACTAGCAACTCTGAACCACACATGGAGGGAACAAATTTTCTCTCTGCCTGGATCTGGCAGAGGTTCTTCCATGTGGTTAAGGCTGAAGTGCTGGCAGAGCGGTAAGGACAGTGTAGGCAGTAGTGAAGAATAATGGTTCAGCCTGCTTAGCTCAAGACCGATGGGAAGCAAGCTACAGGCAGCATGGCTGTCAGGGAACTGCCCTGGTAGAGTGTTTGGTCAGGTGTTCCCCATGGCTCAGGGACAGCTAACCTCAAAGTACTACTGCACCTTAGAAAGTAATGTTGCATTTAATTGTTAATATATTTCCTCACATCTTCCCTGCTTTAGATTTTCTTCTAAGACAGAACGTGCCTTGATTCCAATAAAGCATTAAGGCATGAATTTAATTCTCACCTGAATTACACCCATGACTAGTTAAGGCTCAACTGTGGTTCTCATCCTCCAGATTTCTAAGAGGTTTCTTAAGGAGTAAGCAGTCCTACCAGTCGGCCTGTTCATGTAAAAAACCTCACTGGTAAGAAAAAAAGAATTCAAAATTTGCTTCTTAATGAGGAGTGATTCCTGCATAATTATCAGTCTGTAATTCAATTGGCTAGGCCCTGCCACGCACACAACCATCTAGAGAGAGGCTCCTAGGTCACAAATCTTGGCTCTTTACCAGACGGAACTACTCAGCACAAAACTTCACTGAAAAGGAGCACTGAATTTTGACAGAGTTTAAGATGTCCCCTGCAGAGAAGAGCTCAGAGAGCAGGTCAAGTCATGTGAGAAAACTCATTCTTCCAGCGCTTGCCCAGGCTTTTTATACAGCACAGCAAAAACAACCTTACCAAGGTATTAGCAGCATGAATTTTTATAGACCAACAGTTCCAGTAACTCACCCACAGTTTGCACTAGCAGCAGACTCTCTGAATTTACAGTACCCCTCCAAACTTGTCCCTAAGGAAGAACTATAAAAGCATCTTAATTACTACTCTCTAAACTACTGGCAAAAAATATTTAGGAGAAGGTGGTGATCTCAATTTGAGAGAAATCAATGAGGCATGGATGAACATTTTTCATCTCTTAAGAAGTTTCTGGAAGTGTTCTACTGAAGGTTCCCACACGAGTAAATCATCACTGATGTGCTGCTAACCTACTGCAGAAAGTCCCCTGCGCAGCTGATGACCGGTGCTTGGTGGAACCCATCTGATGTTATCCCCATGCAGTGTGACTTCCCCAAGAGGCCCGACAGCTAAAGCTGCTGGAAGTGAAGGGAGATTTGAAGATAGCTACAGGTGATGGTGAAGATGAGCCAAGCTGCAGCTTCAAGAAGATTGCAGAAGCTTGATGAGCCCTCAATTTTTTTACACATGAACTATTGTGATTTATTGCTCATTCCTACAACTGAGGCTGGTTGAAAATTACCACATTTCAACTTAGGTTTCCTGACGATTAGTAAAGGATGGGAAGAGAGGGTTTCTGAGGTCAGGCAGGGCACCCACCCGGTAACGTGATAACTTTCTGTTTTACAAAGAGGAACTCTTTCCAATCCATGTTTAAAGGAGCTCAAAGGGATCATACCTCATTTCTTTTCTTTGAATCACATAGTAAGTTAATTCACTGTCAATGCATTTTCTTGTTGTTGTCACCTCTTGCCGATCTCAGCCCGATTTCCAGAGTTGTACCCGGGTGCTTCACTACTCCTCACACTGACACACTATCTCAAAGGGGTTTGTCACTTCACTTCCAGCTTCCATTTCTGTCTGTATTTCCAGTAACAATTAATACCATACCTCATTTGCAGCCACACCAGACTACCATCTCTATGCTACACACTGCTTCTGAGCACGTGGCTGAAGCCTGCAGCAGTGATTCCTTTGCAGCTGCCTCACCTGTCAAAACCCCAGCCACCACCACCCTCCAGGTCTCTTCCTGAATTATCACATTTTAAATCCGTCTTCTGAAAAAAACAACTGTCTTTTGAATAATTCTACAGTTCAGCCCCAGCCTATTAGTTTATTTTTATCCAAATGAAGTTCATTTCACTGTGATGCAATACGGGCTACTGTTTTCCTCATGTGCTTCTTTCAATTGTTATTACTTACGTATTTCCATAATGAGCTTGTTCTCATCTAGGTTATTAATGAAAAACATTAAATGAAACAGGACCCAAACATTGCAGCAGTGAAAAAACACCCTGCCCAAAACCAGTTTTACCTATTCAGTGCTGTCTCCACCTGAAAGCCATTCAGGTTGATTGGATGCAGACACTCCTATGAAGATTTTATTTTCTTTTTTTTTTTTTAGCAAGTATCATACACAACAGGACAATAGTAAACAAGTTTTAACCTTTGGTTTTGCCAAAGTAATTCATCAGCTCCCCCCAAAAAGAAATTACTTGAACCTTATTTCTCTAAAGTCAGCATGAATTCACTGTCAAGGAGAACAACAAGAAGCATGTAAAAGCAGGCATAGGCCTACTGGCAAACATCATTTTAGGCCCTCAGCAATTCCATATTCTGATTTAATTTGTCAGCTATAAAAAAAAATCTTCCATCAACAGTTTTCACTTTAAATATCCTAGCTTGGCACTCATGGAATACTTCAATACTGCAAAATAGTTTGATCTCAGTGCCGAATCATCAGAACACAGCCCCATTCTGCTGGGAGCTTGCAGAAACCTTTTTCCTGCAGGGTTTATCATTCATTTTACTTAAACTTCTCCACAGCAAATTCTGCCACTTTCACATTGTTTAAAGAAAGGCCTGGGCTGCAATGGTATACAGACAGTTCTTTCCAAACAGAGGTCCCAAGGACAAAATTTAATAGATAGGGATATCGCAGCAATACATATTTTCAGAACATACGTAAGAACGACAGAAGTAAAGCAGTCTTTTCAGAGCCCACAAATGAACTCAGCAGCTGATGAACTGCCTGGGTATCCTTTTATTTAGCAGTAAAATGTGGTTTTTGTTACTGTAAATTTCACTTATTTTTCCAATAGCAGCATAATACCTGTGCCCCCTCTTTTCTTAGCACACGTTTTCCTTCACTTTTGCTCAAGTCTTAAAAGCAAAATCAGTCAGCAAACCACTCCTGGGCTGCACTCCAGACACTTTCTGAAGCAATGCTTTGCAAAGAGACGGAGCTGAACCTGCAGCGCTCACCCCCTGATCTGCAGGCGTGGTTTTAGGGTAGTAACTTAAATGGCTTGTCCTCATCCCTCTGGCCTTCAGTGTATTTATTCCCCTTTTAACTTACTATATTCGCCCTCCTGCGTGATTTTGGATGAATGGATGAAACTACTGGTGCCTTCAAACTTTCAGACAGCGCTAGAGGAGGCTTCTGAGTGCTCACACCTTGTCCTACTCCCCACTAGCATATATTAAAGACTACAGTGATACAAACTTGCTCTATGATCTTTACTTCAGGAAACAAATCCCATGCTCTGGTTCTTTGCACAGGTGACTGAAGGACACAGATAAAACCAGCTGGCTATGGTTCACCTGCTGCATGGGGAAGAAATGCTGCTGGATGGAACCAGGAACCTTCCAGTGCAACAGTGAGGCAGTGTTTGCATGGAACTCCAATGGACGCCATGTACAACCCTTAACGTAACTCAGAATTTGTTGCTAACTGGCCAGCCCTTCCTCTGCAGACCTTGCAAACCTCCCATTCAGCTGAAGCTGCTGTAACACTTTCTTTGCTTTTCAGCCAGAAATGAGGCCAGAAACCTCATCTCCTACGGCTCACCCTCTAACCCATGGGGATCTGCCATAGTTGTTTATGATCTGGTCTCACTTCTGACTGGTCCTTCTCTTCAGAGACCACCTCAGAGGTGGGTGATGCAATCTAGCGCTCCGTATGCCATCACACCCTCTGATGACTAACAAACTTGTGTTGCTTTCCTGTGGGAAACATTTCCTTTCCTTGCTGGTATGACAAAGTGCAAACCACACAAGTCTCACATATAAGGCATCAAAACCTAATGTGTCAGCTGTCACGAGTAGCTTTGGATATCCTCTTTGTCCTCTATTATACAACACTGTAATTCACTGTCAGAGCAGAATACATCAATTCCAAATTACACTACTGTTTAGGAAAAAGCATGGTCCAAAGTCTAAGTCACTAAATTAAGATTTATAAGACTCGGATTCATTTCCTACTCCTGCCTCCTCCATTTTAAGCAAGCCATTTAGTTTTCTGGTCCATGAAACATGGAAAACATCCTGTCATAATACAGAATACGAATCTTTTACAATTTGTGTTTAGTACGGAGGCTATGGAGATGGTTAAATGATGCACACACTTTCCATGCTCTGACCATTTCTTTTAGACAAGCTTTAAGTACACGTCTTTGCCTCTAAGTCCACTTCACTGAATCTGATCTCACATCACCCTCTGGAAGCATCAGCAAAAACCAGAAGTCAGAAGCCCTGTCCTAGATCAGTCATACTACCAATCATCAGTGTTTTTACACATTGATAGAGAGATGTGTCTGCTGTACGCTTCGGCTAATATCAAAGTCACCCAGTCTGGTCACTTGCACTGTGATGCCTCAAGGATCTCCATCTCTACTGCTCTTCTCAGCGCCCAGTCCAGGCATCAAAAACTCCATAAATCCTTACCTTTAATGTGATACACAAATCCACAGTGTTTCCAACAGCTGCTCTTCTGTTCTCCCCTTGCACCTCAGTATTATTTAAACTACTTGTTTTCAAACTATCCCACAGTTACTAATGTGACATGAAAATCCAGTCAAGACCAGAGACCAAAGCAAGAGGATTGGTCTTTTGTAAGGCACTGTTCAACAGAGATATAAACACCCTTGGTGTTCCAGGGCTTTGGAAAACAGACCAATCCTGATGTCATGAAACAACCATACATGGCCTCAATTACACCACAGACATTTTAAAGCCCTTTCTTGGAGAATATTTTCTGGTTTTATGTTGTGCTGGGTTTGGCTGGGATAGAGTTAATTTTCTTCACGGTAGCTGGCATGGGGCTATGTTTTGGATTTGTGCTGAAAACAGTGTTGATAACACAGGGATGTTTTAGTTACTGCTGAGCAGTGCTGACACAGAGTCAAGGCCTTTTCTGCTTCTCACCCCACCCCACCAGCGAGTAGGCTGGGGGTGCACAAGAAGCTGGGAGGGGACACAGCTGGGACAGCTGACCCCACCTGACCAAAGGGATATTCCATACCACATGATGTCATGCTCAGCATATAAAGCTGGGGGAAGAAGAAAGAAGGGGGGGACAGAGTGATGGTGTTTTGTCTTCCCAAGCAACCATTGCGCATGATGGATCCCTGCTTTCCTGGAGGTGGCTGAACACCTGCCTGCCCATGGGAAGTAGTGAATGAATTCCTTGTGTTGCTTTGCTTGCATGCACAGCTTTTGCTTTACCTGTTAAACTGTCTTTATCTCAACCCATGAGTTTTCTCACTTTCGCTCCTTCGATTCTCTCCCCCATCCCACCAGGAGGAGTGAGCAAGCGGCTGTGTGATTTTAGTTGCTGGCTGGGGTTAAACCATGACACACAACCTGAAATGTATTTAGATATTATATCCTTGCTGAATTTCCAGTTTTCTAAAGTCTACTTTTGAAAAAAAAATTGCTTTCCCTCCTCCCACCCACCTTCTTTCTTTAAACTTAGAAATAACTAAATTCTTCTCTTAACTGCTAAACCATTGAATCCTGACCTGAAATGAAAACGCATTTCAACCACTTTCATTAACTCCCCTTCCCCTGAAATACTATAAACAGTACTTTGTAATGACACCTTTAGAACCTTAAATAAAGGGTATAAAATGCATCATATTTACAAGAATATCCTGTGGCTGTTACAACAGACAAGTAAAGGTTGTAGTTTCTTGGTTTTGTCTCCCAGTTCAAATGTGTATCTCAATTCCATAGTAATTCCAGGAACAGATCACTACATTTGAACTGGGAGACAAAAAACAGAAATTACAACCTTCACGTGTCCCAAGAGTTCTCCAGGCTTCAATTATATGAACATCTTAAAAGATATGTTAAGACTTTGAAAATAAGCTAGCTTGTTTTTGAAATACTGCTGCCTAAATAGTAAAACATTATTATAAATAAATGTTAATACACTTGAAAGCCTTCTATATTTTCTTAATTTTACAGTAAAAAAGAGCAAGTCTGTGAAAGGCCAGCCGGCTCCAGTATCATTATAATGCAGACCAAAACCAAAATATTGCTTAGTGGTATTTCATAGTGCACTGTCTCAAAAAAGATTAGATTATATGCTATTTCCTCCTCTTCTGCATGTTCCTTAACTCACTACAATAACAAAGGGCATGATCTAGCACTATTAGTCTTCACAGTGTGTCTGTCAGTTGACTTTGAAATGCAATAGGTACAATCCCAAATCCTGCTGTTCTCTAGTTGTTCCCTAATTCATATTTAGGTCATAATCAAATACAATGGAATTCTTCAATAAGGCTGAATTGTAAAGCTTGTGATTTTTTCACTTCAAAAACAGATTGTTTTTTCTTTCATGTAGCTATTTAATAATGGTTTACTTAAAGACTGGAAGCAACATAAGCTGGTATTCATCTTTCTGACAAATGAGTTGCATTGGGTATTTTAGAGGGCCATATTTAAGTCCATCATCTAATCAGCGTTGCTTTCTTCAGCTGCTCAGAGCAATTTATTAATCAAGAGCTAACCAAGATATACTCAGTTCCACACCATGTAGTGCACAAAGTAAAAATACAGAGTTACTGCTTTGATTTAGTGACACTTCATACAGATCTGCATTTACACATGGTACCAAGGCAGTGGAAAACCAGGCCCAGTCAGACTAACGTCAAAATTTCTTCTGGCTGTCAGTGAATTCTATTATCCAATAAACTGTACAAAACCAAACCAAACAAAAAAACCACCCAAACTTAACTGTGAACTGGGTTGAACTCATGCAAAAAGCTTACTTCAAGCATAATGTTTCCTTCCCTCCCTCCTGGATCTTTCCTGGTTTGTCCATAAGTTGGCAGGAGTTTTGAAAACACATTACTTTGCCTCCTAGATTAAAACAGTGCTCACAAATTATCTAAAACAGACAGACACGATTGCTAGCCTATCTCCACTTACTTTTAAATGGGATTTCCATGTTAGAAGAATACTTCATTATTTCTACTGGCTTTATATATTCTCTAACGAAGTATTTCTGGCCTGTATCCCACACTTAAGACAGAGTTGAAATGACACCTGACAAATGAAGGGAAGTGCGACATAAAAGGGATTGCGTTTTAGCTTCTTGGCTTCTGTGTTCCAGGAACAGCATGCTCTTGTAGACAATAGCAATTTCGAAAGGAAAGGGTGTTATCTCTCACTTGACTTGGAGAAGTTGCTTTCAAGGCAGTAAGCTTGTTTATCGGCACTTCTGAATACCATTCGAAATATGAAAACACCTATTATCAAAACCTTAAAATGACAACAAAACACCATCACCTCCCCTCTCTCTGATAAAATTCAAGCTAATTCACAGCCTAGAAGGGTGGTTTAAAGATTAAGAAACCTTATCTCTCTTGGCACATCTGGGAAAGCAATGCCAAAGAAAGATAAAATCCAGTTCTGAAAATTACACTGGTGGCTTATTGTTGCCTGAAGACTTACTTGAGAAGCAGGCTGGGCTGGAAAGAGGCCACCACAAATGTTAGTTTCTCTAGGGTAGGTGGCACAATGCACGCAATTCAGAAAGATGTGTTTCCTCCAGAGCAGTGTTGATTTATATGGATTGTGAATAGCCAGAAACTACTGAGCACTGGGGAAATGAAGAGGATATAAAACAGCAGATTATGGACAAAGTACTGGAAAAACCTGGATTGCTTTGATTTTTGTTTGTTGATCAGATGAGAAAATAAACAATCACACTACAATGGACTGGCTGATACTTATTTCAGCATTCGAACTTTACTTTTCCTATGAACTTTACTTTTCCTATTAACTACTTCATCTCAAAGAATTTATAAAAAAAAAAAAATCAAGACACAAAACCACAGACAAATAAAGATAAACAGAGGCCAAATCCCGGGTCTCTGTGCTCTCTTTGAGCTAATGGGAAGATACAAAAGGGAGGCTACCTTTCTCCAGCCATGCCCCTACATCTCCGCAGCGGTGGGCGAGATTCACAGGTCCCAGGAGACCACAAACAAGATGAACATCCATGTTTGGTTGGGAAGGCTGCATCCACTGCCCCCAGTACAGGTTCTGTTGCTCTGTCCAGTATCTATTCAGTGTCAAAAACCTAAGCAGTCCCAGAAGCAGGGACCCAAACTTGTCTCAGTCCTCTCTTGTCCCAGTCACGCTCTCTCATCACTGACCCCACCTCACAAACCCTCTTGTGCCCTCTCCCCATGGCTGTACAAACCTTGCACTCTCCAGCAGGCAAGGGGAATTGGGAAAGACCCTGCTCCAGCCTCTTTTACAGACTAAGGGACACAGCTCTCCCTTGAAAGCCACTGGAAAAGCAGTCCATCAGGGGTTATACAACACAATAATTTGGATGCAACCTTTTGGCTCAAGAAATCCACAGTCCAGAAGAGTAAAGGGGTATGTGTGTGGGGCAATATCCCTTTGTTCTCACCTCGTCCTTAAGCCCTTTCCCTAACACAGACCAGAGAAGATGCCAGAGCCAGGGCACTAAACTAACTGCACCTTTGATCTCCTTCAGCACAGCACTTCTCACACTGGCCTTGGATCTGCACCCTTGCATCTCCCACACCGTGTAACCCTGGATCAGTTTAATCCTTATTATGTTTATTTGTCCATGTACAGACAGGGCTCTCCTGCTAAACTGAAGTCATTTTCCAATAGCAGAGATTACTCCTGTTTTTGTAAAGGATGCAGCCTCAAAGGAAACTAAGAATTTTGTGGTGTAGAAAGTACATTAACAAACAGCTAGGAATTGAAAACATAAGGTGGACCAGACCAGCCAACTTTCAGTGACTTGTTCTTACCCCCGCAGAGCAAGAGGATGCGACAGGGCTAAATACATAATGGCACAAAAGCAAACCATTTCCCCACAGTACCACCACCGCATCATCCCAACCTCACAAACAAGTCAGTGTCTGGTTTTATCGGTTCATACTCACATTGTTTCCAGCCAGAATAGCCTGCATCATTGACAGCCAGTTCATTAAAACTGACCTTAGAAATCTCAGTTTTCTTCATATTCCACATTGTGATTTCTAAAGGGATTCCTGCCTCTTGCACACTAGAAGCAACAGCATTCATATCTACGTGCGCCGTTCATGTCCTTCACAGTGTCTCTTGGCTTGTTTCCCCTATAAGACAGCTACGTCCAAAAAATTACTGAAGCTGGCTTGATTTCTCCTTATTTATTGTCAACTTATGAAATGTTTCTCAAAACACTCACTAGGCACATGCACTAAATAACACTTGGCTAACGGCACGAGTCCAGCTCCCTCTCGCAGCAAGAGCCTGCGCTACTAGACAGGCCTTGAAGCATGACTAGAAGGTCAAAATACATGTGCTCCCTGTTCCCATTCCAGACAGGACTCTTTTGAGGCAGCCTCTCCTACTGGAAAGTGTAAAGGCTGTCAATTTTGCATCAGAAGCATGGTAAGCCAGAAATCCAACCGAGCAATGCTTTGAAGATTAAAGTTCATCACAACTGAGCATCTCCATGCCACTAGAAAAGCCTCTTCTGGAGATGGTGAGAGAACTATACCAACTAGGGGAGAAGTTGAAGCATTAAAAAAAAACAACCAACCAACCAAAAAAAAAACCACCCACAAACACTGCCCAAACCAGAAAATTCCAGACTTGGATTCACATACTTATATGGCCTAAGCAGTCCTGAACTTAAACATGCAGTTCGTTAACCAAAAAAATACACTGCTTACTCCCGTGGCATACTCTGAGGCCCATTACACACAGGCAGCAAGCACAGCTAATTCTAGCACGCACAAGCCAAGAAGAGCTTCTGGGGATCCAATGATGCAACCCCCGAAAAGCACTTTTTTTAGTGCAGTGAGGCTACAGAGATGAACGTGAACAAATCCACAGCATCTGCTATTCAATGTCCAAGTTAGATCCTTGCCTCCAGGAGAATTTCCAGTCAACACCCTCCTCTCCCTTTCTGTGGCTGAGGATAACTGCGAAATTTCTGTTCAAAATCAGCTTCATCCAGCCCCAGCTCACCCCAGTGCACTGACTAATGATTCACTTCTACTGCAGTGCAATACAGAGCACCAACGTAGTCCTCCTTGCTTTCCTGCAATGGAAGAAAACAACTGGCAGATGTCTTCTGCAGTAGCTTCAAAGTGATGTCCAGGTATGTCCATCATACACAGATAAGCCACTTTTGAGATGTCAAAGCAGATACTTCAAGTCTGAAGGAACCAATGCAAGAGACTCATATTTTTGGATCACATGATGGGAACATGCATCTGCACACATGATCTATAAGGAATGCCACCTCCCTGGCTTGCATGGCTTCTGAAATAGTATTTGTGAACATGATCTACACGATTAGAACATACAGTCTTGCAAAATTTAAGGGCTTCAACAGAAAGAAATGAAGACTAATCCTAAAATAGCAAACATGTTGGGATTCCTGCACTAGCAACTAGAATCAGTACCTACTCAAACTTCTCCTCTGCTGAGGAGCATTCACATGGCTGGAGAGCAGCACTCCACCAAAAGCTTGTGTGAGCTTTGCAGTGTAGAACAAACAAACAGCCTTTCTCCCAAAGCACTGCCTAGGGGTTAGTGAAATGTTCCACAACCCATGGAGCACACTTCCTAACCCAGCTCTCCTCCTAAGAACAAGACCAGCCTTGGTACCCATGGACTTCTTGAGATTACCAGCCCCAGTCTACAAAGAAGAAAACATGGCAGGGATTGCTAACAGCTTTAAGATCATACAGCAGCTTCACAGATAATGAAAACAACTAAAATGCCTCCATTTCTCTTCTAGCCTTTAATGGCAGGCATCTGAGTGAAACATCAGAAGACAATTCCAGTCACACACTGGTTCAGAAGAAGTACATACATGTCATCTGGCTTTGGTGTGAACATCCAGACTAATATGAAGCGTGTAGTTTTGAAGAATACAAAGTTTTAACAAAAGGATTTAGCAAAAACAACAAACTAACACACTTCGAGGCCCTAAGCCCACAGTTTGATTGCATAGCACTACACAACTCATATATTGTACATTTTTCCTACTCTCACTGAAGTCCCAGTTTAGCAACCTTTCATAGTTATAAAACCAAGTTGCACAGCTGCCAAAGTATAAATACATGCCAAAAGTTTAATAAGATTAAAAAAACCTCTTCTATCAAAACACAAATACATTGTGCATGATAGCACAACAAGGTAAAGCATTGTCCTGGTTTCAGCTGGGATAGAGTTAATTTTCCTCCTAGTAGCTGGTACAGTGCTGTGTTTTGGATTTAGTATGAAAATAACGTCGATAGCAACAACTAAAACATTGGTGCGTTAAGTAGTGCTTACACCAGTCAAGGACTTTTCAGCTTCCCATGCTCTACCGACTGAGAAGGCTGGAGGGGCACGAGAAGCGGGAGGGGGCACAGCCAGGACAGCTGACCCAAACTGGCCCAACGGACATTCCATACCATGTGACGTCATGCTCAGGGTATAAGCTGGGGGGAGTTGGCCGGAGGGCAGCAATCGCTGCTCAGGGACTGGCTGGGCATCAGTCGACGGATAGTGAGCAATTGCATCGTGCATCACTTGCTTTGTATGTTCTATTATTATTATTATTATTACTATTTTACTTTATTTTATTTCAGTTGCCAAACTGTCTTTACCTCAACCCACAAGTTTTCTCACTGCTACCCTTCCAGCTCTCTCCCCCATCCCACCAGGGCGGGGGGAGTGAGTAAGCAGCTGTGTGGTGCTCAGTTGCCGGCTGAGGTTAAAGCAAAGTATACTATTCACCTCCCTGGGTTTTGTTTTGTAAAAAATAAAAAAAGCTACAAAATTTATTTAAAGGCCAGATTAGTTCAGTGCCCTTTATCCTGGCTTTTTATTAGTTCAGTGCCCTTTATCCTGGCTTTTTTAAATCACAAGCAAAATTTATAATCCAATAAACTTCGTGGATAGGTTTTCACCTTCATAGCAGCACCACGTCATACATCTCCAATCATCTGAAACATCCTAAGCATCACACACAGAGGGGAGCAAAACCTGGAACCACAGCTAAGGAAATCAATTTTTTCTTCCCTCCCTTTCCCTTTTTCTAGCTATTCTGCAATATTTTATTTCATAGTTGAAACGCTAAGATGAAGTATTTAAGCATTAGGTATGTGAGCTAACCAGATAAGAGATTAGATGAAGCAAAGATTAAACTTTATTTAACACGAACAGAGATGTTTTAAAAGGTGGCAAAGCATCTGAATACTGTTCTAGTGATTTGTTTTAAGTTAGATCACGGTGAAAACTGTGAGATGTTTTTAAAAATAGACAGAAAAAGACCAAATCTGTACTTCCAAACAGAGGAAACAATGTATTTCATTTCACCTCAAGAAAAACAACATTTAAGTGGCTATGACATTTTCTACAGTAGGAACACCACACAGTGAAGATTCTCTTTGGATACTTGGACCTGAGATGATGGAATACTGAGGACCCTCAGTGTCCAAGGGAGCTGGCAGCACTCAGCACCTTTCAGCATTTAGTCCCCATCTACCAGGCACTACTCTACAAGGGAAGAAAGATCTTCAGCTTTGCCTCTAGCATTTTGGACAGATGACAATTTAAGGAGGGGTTACTATTAGTATTATAAACTGCAATTTATATTTTCATTGTTTAGCTGTTCTTCCATGTAGCCAGTGGTAGAAAAAAATTAAATTATTTCAGAACTCCAGACTAACCAACCACTTCTTAGCACAAATGATTTCTTTGCTATCTATCTATATCCAATAAGGAAATGGAACCCTTACTATAAAAATGTGAAATATGATCTCAAGTGCAAACATACACAGTACAAGTACAGTTTTCTATCAGAAGCATAAATACATGAAAATAAGCGCACAAACTATTCATCACTGAAATCACAGAATCATAGAATCGCTTAAGTTGGAAAAGACCCTTAAGATCATCGAGTCCAACCATTAACCTAACACTGCCAAGTCCACCACTAAACCATGTCCCTAAGTGCCACATCTACACATCTTTCAAATACTTCCAGGGATGGTGACTCAACCACTTCCCTGGGCAGCCTGTGCCAATCCTTGACAACCCTTTCAGTGAAGAAATTTTTCCTAATCTAAGCCTCCCCTGGCAGAACTTGAGGCTGTTTCCTCTCGTCCTATCGCTTGTTACTTGGGAGAACAGACCAACACCCCCCTCGCTACAACCTCCTTTCGGGTAGTTGTAGAGCGCGATGAGGTCTCCCCTCAGCCTCCTTTTCTCCAGGCTAAAAAACCCCAGCCCCCTCAGCCACTCCTCATAAGACTTGTTCTCCAGACCCCTCACCAGCCTCGTTGCCCTTCTCTGGACACGCTCCAACATCTCAACATCCTTCTTGTAGTGAGGGGCCCAAAACTGAACACAGTATTCGAGATGCGGCCTCACCAGTGCCGAGTACAGGGGCACGATCACTTCCCTACTCCTGCTGGCCACACTATTGCTGATACAGGCCAGGATGCCATTGGCCTTCTTGGCCACCTGGGCACACTGCCGGCTCATGTTCAGCCGGCTGTCGACCAGCACCCCCAGGTCCTTTTCCGCCAGGCAGCTTTCCAGCCACTCTTCCCCAAGCCTGTAGCGCTGCATGGGGTTGTTGTGGCCAAAGTGCAGGACCCGGCACTTGGCCTTGTTGAATCTCATACAGTTGGCCTGGGCCCATCGATCCAGCCTGTCCAGGTCCCTCTGCAGAGCCTTCCTACCCTCAAGCAGATCAATACTCCCGCTTGCAAACTTACTGAGGGTGCACTCGATCCCCTCATCCAGATCACTGATAAAGATATTAAACAGAACTGGCCCCAATAGTGAACCCTGGGGAACACCACTTGTGACCAGCTGCCAACTGGATTTAACGCCATTCACCACCACCGCTCTTTGGGCCCAGCCATCCAGCCAGTTTTTTACCCAGCAAAGCGTGCGCCCGTCCAAGCCATGAGCAGCCAGTTTCTCCCGGAGAATGCTGTGGGAAACAGTGGCAAAGGGTTCACTAAGGCCTAGGTAGACCACGTCCACAGCCTTTCCCTCATCCACTAAGCGGGTCACCTTGTCATAGAAGGAGATCAGGTTAGTCAAGCAGGACCTGCCTTTCATAAACCCATGCTGACCGGGCCTGGTCACCTGGTTGTCCTGTACGTGCCGCGTCATGGCACTCAAGATGATCTGCTCTATACCATTCCCTGGCACCAAGGTCAGACTGACAGGCCTGTAGTTCCCCAGATCCTCCTTCCAGCCCTTCTTGTTAGATGGGCGTTCCCCAAAGAAAATCATTCCCATTTCTGGCAGGCTACTTGAGAAGGGAAAAGAAGTGTTTCATTGCACTTGTTTACCTTTATTTACCCCAGCATTTCAGTACAGTTATTAGCTGATACCATACAGCTCTTCAAAATAATGGAAAAGGTAAGATTAAACCAAGGAATGCTATAGTAGGTCAAATGAAAAACGATTCAACTTTGCAAAAGTTTAGATTAAAATCCAAACTTTCAGATTTTGAACCATCTTTCTTCCAAATTTTGGGCTTTACTGTAAGGACTGCAAAAGCAGATATGTTTTTAAATTAAGCACCTATAATTTGTACCTACTTTGAAAAAAGGTCAAGATGGGCATGGAGGTTATTCTCCCTGGAACCAGCTGCTCTTTGAAGAGAGAACTGTTAAACACAAATCTGTTTACTAAATCTGAAAAGTATTTATTAAAGATATACAATAAATTTCTAATTAGGTAGCTAAATTTTAATTAATACCTCTATGGAGAGCAGTAGAAGAGATTGCATAGCCTTCTTAGGGAGCTGAAAGTTATAGTCTCCATAACTTTGTCTACTTTGCACCTGTATTTTTAATTACTTGCACAGTTGAGTTTGAACATCTTCAAAGCAAGTATCATTGTGTGTGAAAGACACAGTACAAGCTGCACTACAGTAGGAACTGTAGAAAGTTACCAAACCTAAAAGACATACCAAACACAAAGTTAAAAATTGTCAGAAGGTAAGGGCAGTATGGATACACAGAACAGTTAAGAAGTTTTTGGCCGACAGATGAAATGAAACAGAAATTCAATGAGGTAGAAAGAGAGGAATAATTCCAGATGGCAAAAAAGCCATTCCCTCTGGTGCACCTGCCATGGTGGCAGAATGCAAGGCAGGTCAGAGAAGAAGCCAGCTCTGCTGAAACTAAACCACAGGAGACAGAGTGGACAGACACTGCGGGATTAAATAAACAGCTCCTGTTGGGAAACCAAGCAAAAGCGGTTTCAAATTACTTCTTGTAGCAGATGGGCAAACAACTGAAGGGCTTGAACTGTTTGATTTTTATGGCAGTGTGAGGAACCAAACAGCTTCATTTTGTGCATGCTAGAAACATGTCACAGCAGGGAAAATTAATGGTGAATGACACAGGAAACTATCACACAAATATTTCTGAAAGGGTTGGAAATGACACATTAGCATGTGCAGGGCCAATGAGAGACTGTTTTGTGGATAAAAGTGATGTAAAAAGAAGACCATCAATAAGGAAGAAGAGAGCTATCCTAAAAAAGTTAGGAAGGTCAGTTATGAAGATCTTTGCTCATTTTCTGCGCGGAAAGTAAAGCATGAAGTACTTATTTCAGGTAGAAGAACACTGAAATAGAGTACAGGGTGCACCAGAAAAGGAAACAGTTCTTCCAGATATTTACTTAGAATCATAGAATCATGACGGGCAACTAATGGGCAACCTGCATTATAGGTTTATTTATAAGTTTACCTGCATCATCAGTTTATGGTTCTAGGTGGAGCTAATTTTGTACAGAATGGGACCCTGGCAAGGGAAGCAGCGGTACTCTGTTGACTGCTAGTGGACAGACAAGGATGAAACAGGTCCCAAGGGCTTCCCAATCACTCTTCACTCTAAGAACATCCAATTTATCAGCTATTCAAGCTCAAAAACAGTGAAAACGTTGTGTATCTACGTAACCAACAAGGAAGTATTTTTAGCCATTTTTAGGATGAAAGAATTTCCCCATGCGGCTGAGAATGAGAAGTGTCCACCCAAGAAGTAATCACTTGAACGTTTACAAGGTATTACAATGGAAGACAGGAATTTAAAAATATTTAAAACAGACCTGTTATGTTACTTCAGCAGTGCTGTCATTCACAAAATGATTAAAATATTCCAGCTACAGCAACATGCATGCTTCTCCAAAGCCTCCCTGTACCATCTCCCATCTCTTAATACATCTTTGGCACTAACACACATCCTCCCTTTTTGTAAACTAATTCTCTATGAGGTCTTTCTTTTCAAAGCACGATGATGGTGGGATAGGGGGAAATAAAAATTTCAAGTCTCAGAGCCTCTTTTTAAAGATGGGTAGCGTAAAAAAATTCCACCTGCCAACAGCTTCTTATTTAAGATGAGCCAACTTTAGCTCTGCTGTGTCAGTAATTGCTTTCTGGTTGATGGACAAAGAACTTTATAGGTCAAAATAAAAAAAAAAAAAAATCTGATCTGAGAAACAAAAGAAGCCAGTCAGGTCCTGTGCATTCTTCTTAAGGAACTACATTAAGCAAACATAGCTGCCAAGCTGCTATCACTGTGAAAATAATTTTCTCTGAGAATTGTATTGCTTACAGTAAATCCTCCAGTGACAAGAGCACATGCTGAGGCCAAAGGTTTCATCTGCTCAAAGAAAGTAGAAAACTCTCCTATGAAACGAAAGCCTGAAGAGTCCCAACTCTCAAAATTACGCACTTAAGGGATATTTTGGGTCTCAAATTCATTCAGAAGATTTTATCTACACTATATGAAGGACAGACATGTCCCTAGCACACATCAGGATTGCTCACATAGCAGATCTTAGGCTAGCAACAATTTGGTGGAGGGATTAGTTACTTGGGGAGGAAAATACGTTTTTCCATCATAAATTACTCTCACAGACTTCTCAGAGGCTTGGAATATTAGCACCAGGGGAAAAGGCAACATGTATTACACATTATTTGTATAAAAACTCAGACTGATATAAAACTAGATACATATTTACAGATTGTCAATAGGAAAGTTAATTGATCAGTAAGTGGGTCAATTCATAAGGAAATGCTGCCTACTGATGTCTATTTTACTGCATTGCACATAGCTCATATCCTCAACCCGGATTAAGAAGAGGGCCCGAATTAAGAAGAGGGCATTAACACGGCAGAATACATAGGCTCTCTATACCTCACCTTCTAGCCTCAACTTGGGGGCACAAATATTTCAGTTCTATAAATGTACATTATCTACAAAAAACTATTTCTTATCCTGGTCAAAGAGGCACAGGCATCAAACAAAACTACACTTTACTACCAGAAGACACTCCCACAAACAACAACAAAAAGATAATCCACAATCCTCCACCTTTTTCTTAGCCAGACTGTTGTTAAGTTTAGCCAGGCAGATCTTTTAACATAAAAGGCAGTTTACAAACACTAAGAGACATACGCCTTGGGCTGAAATCCTAAGAATATATCCTTTCATTGTTCTAATTGTCATAGCAATAGAAGATTAAATATGCATGGTATTTTCTGGAAGCTAACAGATTATTTTATTTCCAAATAGTGTATACTATTATTTGCTACTGGTATCCTTCACTTGAGGAAAATCTGCCATTTGCAGTGCAAGAGAACACAGACATAGACAGCATAACGGAAGAAGAAAACATGATGGTATAACACATCATCCTCGTACCTGGAAGAAATCCAAATGGAAAAGTTTCTGATTGGCAAAGCTGCCACAAGTTATATTAGAGATCTCTGCCTCATCTACTGGATTCCTGGTCTTAGAAAAACAGAAGTACCTGGTTTGAACTGCAGAGAATGAGACGAGTGAAAGAATTCACTGGAATACTAATAAAATCCAGCACTGACTATGGAAACATAAGTGGTGATAAATAGTAGAAATTTGTGCCTGCATAAGCATAATGACTGGCTAATAAAAAAAAAAGATTTGTGAACAATCATGTTTTTAAACACAATATGAACATAACATGCCTTCAACAGTGCCCTGGTTTCGGCTGGAATAGAGTTAATTTTCTTCCTAGTAGCTGGCATAGTGCTGTGTTTTGGATTTAGCATGAGAATAACATGATAACACACTTTTTTTTTTTTTTTTTTTTTTTTTTCTTTATACTAAGTCAAGGACTTTTCAGCTTCCCATGCTCTACCAACTGAGAAGGCTGGAGGTGCACAAGAAGCTGGGAGGGGGCACAGCCAGGACAGCTGACCCAAACTGGCCAAAGGGATATTCCATACCATGTGACGTCATGCTCAGTATATAAGCTGGGGGAGTTGCCAG
>NW_008823967.1:217786-220831 GCF_000699105.1 Pygoscelis adeliae
GAGCAGTTGCATCGCTTTTTTTTTCTTTCCCTTTTTTTTTTGTTTGTTTGTTTGTCTCTCCTTGTTTTTCTTTCCATTACAATGTATTATTATTATTCTATTATTTCAAGTATTAAACTGTTCTTATCTCAACCCATGAGTTTTCTCTACTTTTGCTCTTATGATTCTCTGCCCCATCCCACTGCGGGGGGGCGTGGGTGAGCAAGCGGCTGTGTGGTGCTTAGTTGCTGACTGGAGTCAAACCATGACAAACAATATTGTTTAAATACAATCATGACAGAATACTATGGGTTTTGTGCTTCTCTTTGCAACAGTTAAAATATTGCACACATGTCTGTGCAAAAACAGTGTATCATCTCAGTTCCAAACACTCCTTCTAAACAATGAGAGATGTACTGATGATTTCTAATAAAACAACAACATCTTTCACCTAATATAGTGCAATATCCTCCGTATTGGATAAGTGATGATACATTCATTTGGAAAATTCATTCTAACATTTTCAAGCTAATTGTTTTCGTCAACATTAACATAGGACTGTTACTCTGGCTCCAGAACTGAATTCTATCCCTCTGAATTAAGGTAAAAAATCAGTATTCCTACTGTGCAAGGGAAGTTTACATCCTGCTGGAAAAAAACAAAGATGTGCTGTTATCTTCTTTTGGGGGGGGGGGGGGGAAAGGCAATGTAGACAAAATGCTAATTACAAGATATAGCAATAATTCTATGAATACATTAGTAATTAAATGTTAGTTTCCAAAACAGTTAAAAGTTCACAAGTTAAAACTGTGAAGATTTGACATAGGAGGTTTTGGATTCTATACATTCCTTGCATTAACTACTTGAATAGCAGTTACATGTTAATAGCTATTGCGTACACACAGCATTAATGTTCAGCTGTGGTCATATGGGAGGAAACGTCCAAATAAACATTATTAATGTCTCAAGGGTTATTTCTTCTTAAATCCCATGTTTTTCTTTGTACTAATATTATACATTTCCACACTGTATGTTGAATATAATAATAAATCTACTGTTAGAAGATAATATTTAAAGTACAGCCCATGTGCCAGGCTCCCTAATTGACAAATTCATATGAAATATATCGCCCCCCTCCCCATAAGGCTCTATTTGCCAAAGCTGGCATTTTAAACAAGAGACAGGCAGGTGAGGTTTGTTTAAATTTCCAGTAACAGAAGAGCAAATTTCAACAGTCTTAACCCTGTGCCTCTCAAGTCATAGAAGTTTTGCTGCTAATTTCACAAAAAGCAAGACTGTGTGCATGGCTGTTACATGAACAAAATCCTTCTGCCAAGGTAAGGGGTCAATCTCTGCACTTACAGGCTGCCGAACTTGCCCACTGCTTAACGCTGTACTGGGATTAACTGGCACTTATAGCCCACAGTAGGTTATTTACTTTTTTTTTTTTTTAATTTAAACATGTTAACAAAGTGTGAAAGCTTATGTTATTACTGCCAAAGCTCTGAAAAAGGTCCACTGTGAAAAACTGTCCTATATTTTACAAAGAGGCTATAAGAAAGTAACTGAGAGATCTTGGTGAGATACGATGCACCAATAACAGCCTCATGATGCTTCAGTCAAGGAAACCAGTTAAAGGTGATGCATATCAAAGGCAATTTCTTGCATCTGGAAGCAAGTAGGTTTGATCATGATCTCCTCAAAACCAAGAAGAAGTCTCTAAAACAACACTTTTAACCTGTAAAGGCCCAACAAATCGCAAACAGCCTCATTTCTCATCATAGCCAAGAACATTCCACAGCTTGTGGGTTAATGAAAAGTTATTAACACCAAAAGCTTTTACAGCTCCAACATGATTTGGTGTAACAGTTACAGATGCTGGATTCCCATGCCTCGGAGGGACACAATTTTATACAGGATATATTCAACCAATAGCAAAAACCAGTGTAGCAAGTAAAATACTAGACATAGCTTGTGTAAACTGTAAGAAACTAAGAGACACATGATTTTAAAGGGCACACCTGTGTTTAAACAAAACTATAGAAAACACATTCTAGCAAATAGCTGCTGCAATTGCATTATCTTAAAAAAAAAATCTTTGACTAGTGTTATAAAAATTGCTGTAACACAAGCAGCTGCTACGCAAAACTTGCAAGAAGTCAACATTTCTCATAAGGAGCTTGAGACATTACAGCTTCAGCATCTCTGAAACCTCATTCCTGTTAGACATCTCAGAGGGAACGGGATGCCGGTAAAGAGGTTTTGCAAAATGATGTGCTCCCTCAAACCAGGAATCATCCGAATCAATTAATATTTTGGATTCTGACATGTATTCTGTGTAAGTCTACAGTTCTAGTTAATACCCTACCAAAAAAATGTACAGAATGCAGGAAAGAAAAAGTTCATAGTCAGAGCACCATGATCTGCCATTTCTCATCTTACTTAGATTAGTGTTGGGATCAAATGTTTTCTGAAGGCGACAAGAAACGAAGTCACGCAGGGGTGCAATCTGCCTACCCCCACGACAGCCCTCCATCCTTCCCCGGCTCCCCCTGAGCTCAGACCCGACCTTGCGACACAAGTTCACGAGGAAACAGGCAATACATGGCATTTTGCTCGTACGTGAGGTCCAGTAAATGGACTGTTACGCCAGTAAAGCGGTATAGGAACACGCTACTTTTCCACACAAGTAAGAGATCCAGCCGGCGCACTCTGCCAACCATCGCCTCGAAGTTCCTTACAGTTTGGGGCCGCAAGGACCGCGTCCTGCAGGCACCACCTCTCCGCGCACCTGCCCCGCTTGCTCATATTTGAGGCAGCACACGGGAGCGCGGTAAGACATCTCAAGAGGAGAGCCACAGCAGCACAGCCCGGGGCTCTCTGCCTCCTCGGCGGCATGAAGAAGTGGAACGCGCTAAACGCTCCGCTGTCCTCTCCCCGGCGCATCCCAGCCCACGGGGAGATGGGAGCACCTACCTGGGATGGCCAGGTTGGTGAGCGGGGTGCGGTGGATGCTGCCGGGCAGAGCTGCCATCCAGTCGGCGAACCGCAGCTCGTTCTTCCCTT
>NW_008823967.1:221204-226461 GCF_000699105.1 Pygoscelis adeliae
CACCGCCCCCGGCCCCTGGCCCCCGCCAGCGTGCACCTCTCCAGCCGGCTGGCTCAGCCACATCGCCGTCCCCCCGGGTCGGGTGGAGGCAGCAGAGCCTACCCGAGCGCTCAGCCACGGCCACGGAGCTGTGGCCGACAAGGCATCTGCTCCTAGGAGGGCATTTAGGGGCACTGGCTGGCTTTTGTTCCCCTGCGTAGCCCCGAGGCTTCGCGATAACCTCCCTGACCTTGGCGAGTGGCTGGTTGAATGCCTTCTCTGCTGGGACCTGGGCATGTCTCGCAGCTGATTCCTGTGGCAGCCGTGTCTGCCTCTGATACAAACCTCTCCTTTTGCAATGGGTTTACCTTAAAAAAACATCTCTCCTTACTTGAACACTCCTTGGAGATCTGCAATTTTTTTGGCAATAGTTTTTTATTGTCCTTTGAGGATGATCCAAAGTAGTATCTTCCATTCTCATTCCCAACCTGTCTTTGGAGAAGCATCTTAAATGTTGGCATTAACAAAGCATTTACATTACTGTCTCCAGATCAATGAATGAATGAACCTGATAAAGCTCTGTGAGCCGTCTTGAACTGTTACAAGGCTGAACTTTTGACCTCAGCGTGACTGTTTCTTATCAAAGTTGTTGATACGTGTGTGGAAGTTCACCTGGTAGATCTGTCAAAAACAGTGCCTGAGCCGTGCCTGAGCCAGGATCAATTATCAGTTCACCTTGAATTCCTAGGAGGGCCAGCTGTGGTCCCGTAGCCTGTGTTCTCACTCAACATCTTCTGTAACAGCTGGCTTTGGAAATAAAAATGCAGGGAACAACTAATAAAAACCCTCTTTTCTCTTTGTGTCCAAGTTTCCAGACAAGTATGAAGAAAAGCTCTCCCTTCAGCCAGAAAATAAAGGAACGAGTTCTTGGAAAATGAGTGAATATTTCTAAGGTATTTAAATAAAGGAAATTTTGCTGACTCACTTTTTTGCAATACAAATAGCTCTTAAGGTGGGATTTGACTGGGGAAATGTGAACAGATGGTTGACCTCGGTGGAGATATTGAATCTGGATTGAGTAGTACATGAAAAAGGGGGAGGAGTAAGCAAACAGTCACTGAGACAGGTTTAATTTTTGCAGTATTACTTCCTGTCTATTAGGATGCTAATCTGCCCGTTCCAAAATCCCTGGTATTAGTAAACATGGGGGGGGGGAAGATAAATGCACATTTTGGATACAAAGACATAAAACCCACTAATGACCTAAAGATGGAAGATATTACTTTACATCATCTGCAAATGACAGGAAGAAATTATAGTAAAAAAACTAAAGACTTCTAAAGAGCATTCAAGTAAGTAGTAATGAATGTTTTTATCAACATGATTGGATCAACTCAGTTTAAGTGGCAAAGTTATTAATGGATTGCACTGGTTACCTGGAAAACTGCTGCTGAACTTTTATCCGCTCCACTATGTGTTCTATCTTTTCTGCGAGAAAACTGAAGTATACAGCTTTTTTAAAGGTTAAACAAGTTGCTAATACTGCTGTTGGTCTCTTTCAGTCTCTAAAGCTTTGGGTGTAGCTCAGGGCAAAATAAAACAAATATCTGCAAAACTCTGCCATTTTAAAATGTATTATTATATATAATAATGCCTAAACTTTCTGCTTTACTGGAGAACGGTAAACCTCACTCTCTGCACTGACTAGAAACTTGTTGGTCTTTGCTTCCACAAGTAGTTAAAGCTTTTGTATCTTCTTCTTTTTTTTAATGCCCAAAGTAAGATTCTTCATAGTCTGGATTTTCAAACCATGGATACTCTGCTTTGTAAAAAACAGTCCCCTCTAACATGACTCACACTAATCATGTTTGAAGAGGTTTGACCTCTGTTTCTAATGCACTGTAACTGCTAAGAGAGCAGGCTTAAAATCTGTCACTGGGTATCTATGAACTTGTGGGAGTGCAGGCTTAAGTAATTTGGAGGGAAGCAGGATAGGAGAGGAAGCTTTTTTGGGACAGAGAGTAGGAAACATTTCTACAGCAACCTGAAGAAACATTTATGTGGAAGCTTTGACTTAAAATAAAAAGGTATGAGCTTTTCAGTGGTTTGAAACTTCAGCATTTGTCTATGTATCTGCTTGGGAAGAGCTTAATATAAATCAGAGCAAACTTCGCTTAGCTTGGTTGAAGAGCAGCTTACTGTGGTTTAGCTTGAAGCTGCCATTTTACTAATTTTAGCTGATTTATAAACAATGGCAGCCTGTAAATCAAAATCAGAGCATCCAAAACAAACTTTTGTTCCTATTTAAAAAGAATAAAAAAATAGAAGTCATATTTTTGGTCAAATTACTGAAATCCCTACACATAACAAGTCTGAACTGCCAAAGAAAGTGGATTCCAGGAATCAAATACTTTAAAAGCTTAAGAGAGACCAGGTACAATGACAATGAAAGGCAGTGCCAAGATACTGAAAAATACCATCTTTGCTCTTTTATTCACAGCTAGGCTGAGCTCACTAAAGGTGCCATGAAGTGAAGGAAAATTGAAATCATACTATCTGCTCATCATGTATTGTGTTCTCACCAGTCTGCAGCTTTAACAGCATGGATGAATAGTGACACCTCTGCTTCTACGGAACAGAAAAACAGAGTAGTTTAGCCAGTAGGAATGTCGCTTCAGCACTCAAAATTAATTTCATTGTTAAAAAAGGCTTTCAATTGTTTTTATTCTATTTTTATTCTATTTTTATTGTATTTATTCATTAATTATTTTATGCATAAAAATTAGCATTTTAATGGTAAACATTCACTGTTATACTTTATCATTTTAACAGTCAGATACTTTGCCTTTTCATATGGCCTTGGCGTCTATTTTAATTGTGTGAATAACAAAGAAGTAACAGCATCTTTTTCCTCTAAATTATATTAAGTACATTCCACTCTGAAAGGCAAAAGAAAAAATGGCTTAATGGGGCATTGCCTCTCTCTAATTTTCCTATTATATCTGATTTATTTAGAGGCTACTCTAAATCTGTTGTTAATGAATTCAAAATGAGGCTTTGAATAGAATAATTATTATTGTTTAAATATTTGACATTTTTCAGTGGATTCTGCTTCTGAGGTTTGGTCTCTTCTTCCTTCTTACTGCCCATTTCTATGAATAGAAGTTTTTCAGAACAAATCCTGGCTGCTATCCTATGTTTGCAGCTCTCATGGCTTTAAATGATGCCATCAGTCACATCTGGGCAGCAAAACCCTTCCAGTTGTCTGCAGCTGAGTTCCCGATTATCTTCTTGTTACCTGAGAATGCAGTGGATCGGTGTTATTCTCAACTTCGTTACTGCTCATGGCTAACAGGTGTAAAAAGTCATTTTTGTCTGTAAGACAAGCACATCAAACCCTAAAGAGTCAAAGTAGATTGACTGAATGAGAAGAGATCATTTTTTAAATGACCATATGGGTGAATAGAAGAGGTGACAAGTATTTTTGTTGTCATTTCATACTTCATCTGGCTACTTTGACAATCTCACCTTGCATTCATTAAGCAATCTCTATTCAGCATTATTTGTCCTGTCAAAACAGCTTACAAAACTTCTGAGTAGACAGAAGAAAAGCCTTGTACAAACAGGGTAAATAGTCTTTTCTTCATTTTATGGGAAAGAATATATCTCTTTCTGCTTTTCAAGCAAAAGAAAATGTGGTTTATTCTGCACTCTGATTTGTTATTCTCTACTAAGAAAATCTGAGCATCCTTGCTGGTGCATATTGAATCTGAGAAGGAGCCATGTTTGTTCTGGGCAGCTGACAAATGTCAGGATGTTAATGTTATCCCCGCTCTTTGTTGTTGGGAACTACAGAGACTGTGAACATGATGGGTTAATATAAAGATCCAATATATGTTTTTACTTGCATACTTTTTAACCAAAGCAGAGACATAACAGTAATATACAGAGGACCCAAAGGAGTTTATGTGTCTTAATGCAAATAAAAATCAAGCCCAAAATGCACACTACATCTACTATTTGAACGGAATAAAATAATTGAAGTGTATGGCAAGACAGTTTGTTATAGTTAACGAAATTCTAGAAACTTGAAATAAAGAGGCTAAAGATGAATTATAATATTTGTATCTAGTCCTGAGGTGGAAATCAATTTCACCATAGCTACTCCTCTCTGAAGAGTATTTCTCAGGTTTCTGGAAGGTTTGTTTTGTTTTGTTCCTGAAAGGTTTGTTTTGTTTTTTTCTTTTCTAAGTTTGTCATGCAAAGTCATGCTGTGTCTCACCTAAGATGTTAGCTTAAAAACACAACAGTGGCTACTTTTTTACCTGGTTAAAACCGAAGAAGTTTCGTTATGTTGGCATTACTGCAAAGACTAATGGCATTATTGAGAGCGGCGATGGCAGAACATGAAAAGCCCTATTTTCTTGCCAGTGCTATAAGATCACAGCAAAGTATGCAACTTCGGAACAGGAAAGGATGAGAGAGAGGTTGCTTTTTATTTCTAAACAGACCTGACAAAGTTTAAAAATTTTCTATAGAAGCTCGTGAACATTTTGTCATGAACAAGTGTCTCTATGACTTGAAGGCCCCACGTTTAGCTTGGTAAAGAACTTGCAGAGAAAGCTTGATTCAAGCATTTGAATTTCAGCACATTCTCAAGGTAGAAGACTGTGTTTTAACAAAAACAAGAGCTGAATGAGGTAGTTTAGTGGTGGAGTTACCACAGGCAATGCAGAAGCAAGCTCCAGTGCTGATTATAATCCATGTAGCCACCCAATGTACCGTTGATGTGGTCACAAAAGTCTTTATCAATATAAAATACCTACCTTTGTTTAAAAAAAAACAGAGTTGAAAGGCCCAAGCCAGCCCCTCTCCTCCTAACTTCTAAGTTTTCCAGCAGCAGCAAAAAAGAATGAAAAGTTTTCAAGGCAGTCGGATAGTTCCATGACTCTAGTTCGTTTTGTCAGAAAACAGAGCCTTTTGTGTAAATAGAAAATTTTGACCAGTCTAACTAAAATCTTCACTAAAAAGCAATATGATAATAGACGACACACTCCAGAAGAATTCAGATTGTCTGGATGCTGAGATCTTACCTTTGGCATTGTAGCTAGCATAGACAAATTACGAATGTTCAAGGCAAGGTAAACACTGTTAAAAATGCAAGACAGAACCAAGTCAAGAAAAAAACCTATTTTCACTGACAATATTTATTACTTTATCACATAGTGGTAAGAAAAGACAAACCCATATGCAGAAAAATCGGTGAAGGTAGCAGGAA